>NC_056726.1:461402354-461507354 GCF_019279795.1 Protopterus annectens
GAAGTGATGAAGTGCCTGAGATGGGTGGTAGGATACACACTGTGGGACAATTGAAGAAATGAGGACATCAGAGCACAAGCCCAAGTAACAGCAATTGCAGAGAAAGTCAAAGAGAACAGATTACAGTAGTTCAGGCACATGTACAAAAAACAAAAGACAATCTGGCGAAGAAGATTTGGGACAGACAGGAAGAAGGCATGAGGAAGCAAGGGCATCCAGCAAAGAGATGTGTGGATTGTTGAGAAAAGACCTGTGTCAGTCAGGCATAACTGTAGAAGGTAGGACAGCATTGAATCATGACAGATAGCAACACGTGATATGACACCCTGACCCCATGTAGATAAATGGGAAAAAGGGGTTAATGATGATGATGAGGTACTATGTGATATAGTAACCCCTTATGTATGTTTTTTTCCAACCAGATACCCTAGTCAATACACTACAAAATACCTGAAACTGTTAACCTATTGCACTATTTCCCTTTATCTCATTTTCCTCCCATTTGCTGCCATGACAACTGTCTTGTTTGTACTCAGTTTCATTCCACAAGTCTTCACTTTTTTATTCTATCCCATATCATTTTAAGTTCCTGTTTAAAGTCTACTTTTAATACCACATCATCTGCCTACAACAGCTTTGTTGACCTTTCCTTTCAACCTGTTTTAAATACAGTCCATTACCACTATGAACAGCAGTGGGCTCAGAGCTGAACCCTGATGCACTCCCAATCTGAATGCTAGCTGTGTCATTCAGAACATTGTTCGTACTGGTGTCATTGGGTTCTTGTACATAGCCTGCACAAATTCTATCAATGTTTTTGGGACTTTATTTTTATTTTCCCCAGGGTGGGCTCTTCCTCTATCATAGGTTGTATCTGGGGCAGTACAGGCTCTGTGAGGTTTTCTGCATTCAGAAGAAGCTGGACATTTTACTTTTATCTGCCTTTCTTGTCGTGAGGACTGGAGAGTAGGTTGTTGCTGGTATCCCTTATGAATGGAGTCTGATGACTAGCTTCTTTATCTTTCCGCCTTTGCTTTGCAACCTAATGAAATCTCTTTGTATACGTCTTTGCATATATAGCAGCAAAATTAAAAACAGCACCCAAAATAGGCTACATGTTTTTTTTATTTGCAAATCACTACCGCAAACACATGCAGACCAGAATTCATTTTAAGCTAAACTTCAGTGCATAAAACCACTAATGAAAATCTTCTTTATATAACTAAAAACATGGGGAAATTATATGTTTTTCCACATAAGTAATACAGTTAACAATTACATTTCAATAAAAAAACAGCTGAAAATATGTTTTTCTTTATTCAAAAATCAAATAACTATGGTGTTTTTATGATGCTTAAATGATGTTTTGCATTTGTATGTAATCTTCTTTCACCATCTACTGACCAGACAAAATATTACAATTTAGATTTATTATATTTTCAAACCAAATATAAAAAATATACAAGGGCTTTGTCCTTTAAATTTACTAATGACCGGTTGAAGATACATTTAACTTTAAATACATAAAACTAAATATGAACATTTTATGTAATTAACTTATATAAAAAAAATCATACAATATTTTTTCATTTAATTTCATTTAAGCCTGGATTAAATGTAGCGTCCATATTTGTTATCCACATTAATTCTTCTTTATGCATAATTCTTTTTTTATCAGATTTATATTCAAAGGTTAAAAAGGGTGTAAAAACTAAACAATTTGCCAGTTTGCAAGAGACTATAGTTAACCAAAGCACTTTTAGTGTGATTGCAGTGCAACTCATATAAATACAAAACATTGTGTTGTCTGAATTGGCATGTTGTTTCACCCACACAAGACGCATCATATTGACATGTGAGTAAATAAATCAAATACTCTGATGTACACATAAACAGATGTCTTCCAGGATTTACTGTGTGCATTTTGGAAGAAACTGTCTTCCTTTTGCCCATATTGGTAGAAAGAACAAGAACCATAAATATAAGAAACAAAAGGCCTACTACCCATATAGGTTTGCTTCATCTTTGCCCTGAAAGGATTGTCATAATAGGATAACTTCTTTTTTTTTAAAGCAAAACATCTTTATTAATTTATCACTTATGACACACAGGCAATCATAAATGAAAACAAGCCATACTGACATAATCTTAGCTGCAACATTACACATCACTTATAATCTACCCAATCATTGCAAATCAAACATTACATAGCTCATTCAAGTACTGCCTTCTTTTAAACCTCATACCTGCCCTATATGTATTGTTCCCATAATTCCCATTTTTTATATGTAATTTGCACCTACCCTGTCCTAAAGACCTCAAATTCCAGTTGTTTTATCTCAGTTACTATATTCACTACTTCTAGTGCAGTTGGTTTGGACTTTGATTTCCATTTTATAGTAACTGTTTTTTTGGCAGCCACCATAACTGGACTCAGCAAGGCCTTACTATGTCTAGGCAATTCATATTCTGTATCATAACTTAGAAAAATCATTTCCCTATTTACACCAATTTGCTCACCCAGTATCTCTGATAGAGTAGTCTGTAGGGAATCTTTAAAGTTGGCCAACTCAATACACTCCCAGAAATATGTTCCCAATTATCTAATTTGACGAGGTGTTTCAGAGCTACACAGTTAAGGCTCCTATACATAGCACAAACAGAAAACTATAATTCAAAGTGGAAAGAGATGATGATGAAACAGGGGAAGCTCAAGTAACCATTCTCATGTTGACTTAGTTCTTAGAAGCCCTTCTGCTACTTTATGAATATAATGTTCTGTATGATTACTGTTGTTCTCCTTAAAGGTCTTAATCTAAAATCCTAGTCTCTCCCTGTTACTGGAGTCTGTTTGGGGTATAAAAATATCTATGTAAATATTCCCAAGTAAATAATCCTAAATTTTCTAGATTTTGTTGCATATTTGTGAAAATTGCTTATCAAATCTCTCTTCCCAATCCTTTCTAACCTCTTCTGATTGATTCTTATAGTTATCATGCAATATTTTATATGCTCTACTAATTATTCCTTTTTTAATAGCAGCTTATGTTCTAGGGTCTACTAAAAACTCTACAAGTGCTGGTCTTTCATTTAGGACTCCTTATTTCTTTCTCGTTGACTATACTCTGATATCAATCCTTGATAGGGAAGGCAAACTCTAACCTGCAGAGCAAATAAATTCTTGGCATCTTCTCATTCTATTAGCTTTTCCTGTCTAGTTATTTACTCCCAATACCTTGGTTCCTTTGCTAGTTTTCTCCAATAAATTCCATCACCCTCTTGCCTATTGTCTGTATCCCTAATTGCAGCCATCCCTATCAGCAGAATCTCCTTCTCCATTCCCATGTTGGCTTAGTTCTTAGAAGACCTTCTGCTACTTTATGAATATAATGTTCTGTATGATTACTGTTGTTCTCCTTAACGGTCTTAATCTAAAATCCCAGTCTCTCCCTGTTACTTGAGGTTCCCCTGTTTCATCATCATCTCTTTCCACTTTGAATTATAGTTTTCTGCTTGTGCTATGTATAGGAGCCTTAACTGTGTAGCTCTGAAACACCCCGTCAAATTAGGTAATCCCAAACAGCCATGTTCTGTTGGAAGAATCAGTTTATCCCACTTGACTCTTGCCATCTTCCCCTTCCAGTTAAAATTTTTCAGCCCTTTATTATAATAGGATAAATTCTGTGCTAAATTAGGAATCTTTCTGTAGGTACAGGAGCATTCTTTAGTAATGACTGAAACAAAACACACACACACACACACTATATATATATATATATATATATATATATATATATATATATATATATAATACACACACACACACACACACATATATATATATATATATATATATATATATATATATATATATATATATATATATATATATATATATGGGTCTAGGTTAGAAGATCGACAGCCGACATCACCGACAACGGATTAGCGGGCACCAGATGATCGACACTCGGAAGACCGACGCTACGGATGAAAACGCCGACGCCAGGGATAGTGACTTGGAAAGAAGGCTGTGTGAGTATGCGGTGGTGACGGACGTTAGGGTGTGAGTAAGGTAAGTGTGGATAGTGACAGTCTGTGGGGATAGGGGTGGGTTAAGTGAGTTAGGGTTAGGGTGTGGGTTAGGTAAGTGTGCGGTAGTGGTATTTTTTGGGTTAGGGGTGGGTTAAGTGAGTTAGGGTTAGGGCGCGGGTTAGCTGAGTGTGTGATAGTGACGGACCTTAGGGTAAGGGTTTGGGTTAGGGTTGTACATAGTTGTGTGTGTGAGGTTTAGTGTGGGTTTGTGAGGATTTTGGTGTGCTTGTGTTCTGTGTGTGGTTTTTGGATAAGGGGATGTGTTTTGTTAGTTGATTGTTGTTATTGTGGTGTGTGCAGTGTATGGGGTTTCGTGTTTGTGGACCGTCGGTTACTTGTTTGTCGGGCATGTGAGGTGTCGTGTTTATGGTTTGTCGATAATGTGGTGTCGATGTTTCTGTTGTCGGTGAAAGTGGCTGTCGATCTTATGACCTAAAACCATATATATATATATATATATATATATATATATATATGAGTCTATCGTGTATGACCAAACCGCCCTAATGTCAAATGTAAAACACAGACAAAATAAATTCAATCATACACAGTAACGTAAAAAAAAAATAAAAACAATAATATCAAGAAAGGAAAAGTATTTCCTCTCCCAATATTAACATTACCCCCCATAACATTAGCCTCAAATTTGTCTGAATAGAGTCACTGTTGTGGGAAGGTTTTAATGATGTTAAGTTGTAGGGTTAGGGTTGGGGGAAGGTGCGGCATTATTTGGAGCATTATTTGCATCAACATTTTGAGTAGTGTTTAATTCCTGGTTAAAATAAAAATAACCATTTCTTTTGAATGTTCCATGAATGTGACTGTTGTTATTTTTCATATCCTACTGAAAATCATTTTTACAGTAGTAAAGGAGATGTATATATAAAATAAAATGACACTTTCTGAACAAAAAACATTTTCACTACATGTGTTTATGACATAAGACTGTGAAAATATTAAATTAGAAATACAATGTTATCAGTATGCAGACACATCATTTTGTCAGATTTTAGTCTTTCTACCAGAACTTACAGTGCTTGCTTTCTTCAGGGTATCTTATAATGTGACACGTGCTCTTAGAGCTAAGTAAGAAAAATGTTTTGTACTTTATTGAATTTCATTCAAGCAATACTAAAGCCTGGGTTTTGGTATGGTAGGAAACTGACCATAATATTGACAATTATTTATAATTAAACAATAATATCTTGTTGACTTTGCTAAGAACAAAATAAAGCAGTATCTATACATAGTCAAGCCTGTGCCTCTACATCATTAGGAACCACTCAAAGAAAAGATGTGGTCTGGCCCTCTAGCACAGGTATAAATCTGTGGTCATATATATTTAATTTGCTTATTTATTTATTTATTTTGTAGACTGGGTGCATTGATTGGCAAGACATTTTAAATTATGATTTAGTCAAATGCAATCAAAAATACAGAGAAGCTTGATAAACTCAGAACAGTATAAAACATAAAAAATGTAAACATGTGCAATGGTGTAAATGTATCACTGCCATACATTTTATAAGAAATACAATGGAAGGATAAAGGAACAAGCAAAAACAAAACAGGAATAACATTGGAAATATAAATGGTTTGATGGAATGCAAATGATCAGATGGCATATGAAATACAAGGAAATGTATCTAAACTGACTGGCATCTAATGTTTAAGGAAAGAAAAGCAGTGGATCTTAATCATCCATGTGAATGTGTAAGGACATTTGTGGTTAGAGATTTGCTAGACATTTCTTAAGAGCAGATGAGAATGCAGTCAAGGAAGGTGGTGAGCTAATGAGTTATGGCCCACTGATGGCGTTTATGCTGCTCTGAAGTCAGCGTGGAAAAATAACAAATGAGTACTGAGAAGTAACAGAAGTTCCCATGGACATTTATAGAGAGTGAGATTTCAGGAAACATTAGTGTCAAATGTATTTACTCAAGTACCTAAGTATGAGTAGATACTACAGACTGGCCTCTGATTTGGGAGTAACTGCGTATTTTTATTTAACATAATTTTACAGACTATGGATTTTAGTAATAGAAGATATGAAAAGTGAAAGGTGTGTTCAATCGATGGAATTAGCACCCCTTACTTATTGCTGCAGTTTCTACACCTCAGATAAGGCATGGAGTACTTTAATTAATGAACAAATCTTGTCTTGGGTTGTATCAACACAAGCAGACAATACGAGGAACTCATCCAGTTACTGATGTCCACTTGAGGTATATTCCAATATCATCCTCATTCCCGTAGGGAAAATAGAGTGACAGAGAAACACAACGTATCTTTTATGAGGTATTTAATGTCAGCAAGTGATAAGGTCCAGTTAATGTAGTGTCTTTGGAATTCATGGGACGGTTAAATCAGCAGCTTCTGTTAAGCAAGTTACATCTTCATCCTTATTAGTTCAATAGATCTGTGCCTGACAGACAATAAATCTTAATTTGTTAAAATTCAAAATCAACTCATGCAAGATCCACAAGGATCTGTAATCAAACCCATTTTTTAGTCTGAACACATGCAGTTTAATCTTGCCAAATAGCATTTTATCAGGGATTGAAGAATGATTACATTTAAAGATATCATAAAGATGCAAGGATTTTTACAAGATGCAACAAAAGAGACAAATGAAAAGGAGTTGGCCTTAGGTTTCAGTGAAGTCAAGCCAGTTATGTATGGTTCCTCGAATATAACACCCAGTTATGATTTAGGATTTTATTTTTATAAATGTTTTTTTTTGGAAATCTGCCTTATTATGATTCTTTTCAAGTCAGATTTTCTGACCTTGTGATTTATCATCTGCTGTACCTTTTGAGGGTCCCTCTTATTACCTTAACTCAGCTGTGGAAGCCTAATCCTGCCTGTGGATGATTATTCTGACTCCCTTCATTTTTGAGAAGAACCTTATTCCTCCTCAAACCATCCTTTTATTCATGGTTTGGAACCAAAGGAAAATAACATGTCGCCATGCTTGCTGTCATCTAAGGCAGCTGTACAAACTGAGGCTAATGTTTATGGGTTAATGCAACACTGACCACTCCAAATTTCCATGGTGGCAGCAGTATACCACCATCCCTGTGAAAAAAGGGGAGCAGGCCAGAAGCTACTCCATCTTTTTTTCAGTTCTTGACTGTCTTGTCAGTTGTTCCAGGTTAGTTTTTTAAACCAGATGTCCAGTGCTGTGATTTACTGTATCACCACATGTACTTGTATTAGTCTGGAAAATTTACCCTTGAAAGATATAATAAATGAATATAACTGATCTTATGGCCAACTTATAAACGAGATTTACAAAAAAAAAAATATATATAAATAAATAAATAAATAAAACAAGCAGAATCATTGGTTCAGAATGTTACACTATTTTAGATCTAGAAAATAAATAACTTTATTCATATTATTTGGAAGAAGTTAGACTGAAATGAATGAAATGTTAGGCCCTGAGTAAAAAAAAAAAAAAAAGACACACACACACACACACACACACACACACACACACACACACACACACACACACACACACACACACACACACATATATTAAGGGCATGCAACATTACAATACTTACTGCATAACAGGACACTGGATTCTTATTCTGGAAGGGTCATATTGTATAGTTTGGCTTTTCACTTCTCAAGTGATCATCTAATTTTGAGTATTAAGCTTATGAAGATGAAATGACGTTTAGTTATACTAGCTGAGCTACAAAAACATTGTCCACTAGCATTCTAAAGGTTCTGGCCTGTCAATAGCTACTTAGACAATGTGGTGAGTATTTTAGTCTATATTTCTCCAGCTTTGACAGCAGAAGGAATGGGAGAAAGCTAGACGTCTTAATGAAATCATCAGATAGGATACCAGGAAGCCTTCCTCCCATGTATTGCTCTGCATAGGGCTTTTGTTAGGGAGGTTAGTGCAGTGATGGTGATATGGCTTTTGCTGGGATTCTACTACCCATTAAAGAAGAGTCTGCAGGAATAGAGGTATTTTTGAGCTGAGGCAATGCAGTGCACTCACGTAGTTTAACTAAAGGGTAGACCAGGAAAATGAGCTTGTAATTTATTAATGTCATAGGGTCGTGCATTTGGAAGTAGTACTATAATGCTGGTCTTTCAGAGGTTTGTGAATACTACATGCTACTGACAGTGTGCTGAGTGTCTTACTGGTGGAACAGGAGGCTCTTAACAGTCCATTAGAATACTGAGTAGATGCTGTCAGAATTGAAGTAAAACACATTTCATGAGAAACACAAATGACAGAAGTATATTTCATAGAAAATCTCATATTTTCTAAATGTGTCTCCTTCACCTCCCTTATGCTTTGCCCTATACCCCTTTAATAAACTAACTCCATAGTCACACAACCCTGGAGAAAGGAGATAGCTCCTCTCTCAATGAATTACTGCTGGGGCACAAACACAAACATCTCAAGATGGCGTGTAATATAACAGTGGGCATTAGCAAGGTGCAAATACTGATTGGCACTAATCTACATATAATTCCTCTGATCCAAATCTATACCAGCAGTGATTTTCTGTAGACTTACACATTTTGATGAAATGTGCCTTAGATCAAATGACAAATCATGCATATCTATCTATCTACATATATATATATATATATATATATATATATATATATATATATATATATATATTTTTTTTTTAAAGATGGAAGAAGCTGGATGGGTGGTTGTTATATTCATGAAGTATACAGTAAGCAGAGAATGCATTCACTAAATTTGAAAGGTTATAACAAATTTCAGTATTTGGTTCCAAGGCAAAGCTTTTCTTCACTTCATATTATCCCTTTGATATGACTTGGAGATTTTTTTTTTGCATGACTTTTGTATATTAATGAAGAAGGTTATCTTTGCCTTCTTTGGCTCTTTTTACATTTATTTCACAAAAAAAGAAGAGAATATTCCAGGTGCCAGGATTCCCTGCTTGTGTGAGAATGGATTAGGCAGACCTGAATGTCACTATTTCCTGGAAATAAGGTGTGATTCAAATTATTGTTTTTTTTTCCTTGTACCACACAAAGAAATATTTCTCTCACAGAAGATGTAGGATATTTGGAAAATGCTCCGCTGCAAAATGTGGATCACTTCACATTCCTTCTAGAACCTGGTTTATAGAGATGAGTTCTACTAGGAGGGGATATTGGAAGTTTTTATATTTTTAACACCTTTATTGAATTATCACTTAAGACATAGGCAAATATACACTTATATAAAAGAAAACAAACCATATTAACATTACACATTACATATATTCTTTTGTACATTTATCATCAATTCAGCATTACATAAATTGATCAATTCCTGCCTTCCATTAAACCTTACTCCTCCCCCCCAAAACATTATTCTGCATGTATTATTCCCACATTTTCTATTTTATCTATGTAAATTGCTTTTACCCTTTTATAAAGATCCTAATTCCAATTCTTTTATTTCTGTTACAAAATTAAATACTTCAAATACATTTAGTTTAGACTTTGTTTTTCATTTTCTAGTCATTGCTTTTTTGGCAGCCCCCAGGATTAAACGTAACAAGACCTTACTATGTCTAGGTAATTCAGATCCTGTATTCCAGCTCATAAAAATCAGTTTCTTAGTTGCAATCATTTCTTCACACAGTATTTCTGACAAAGTACTCTTTAGAAAATGTTTAAAGTCTGCCAACTCATTACATTCCAAAATTATATATTTCCAGTTATCTCTTTCTTCCCAATCACATCTCCAACATTTGTCATCAACCCAAGGAAAAAATCTTTGGAGTCTACTTGGGGTATAAAAATACTGATGCAAACACTTCCAGGCAAAGATTTTAGACCTTCTAGACTTTGTTGCATATTTGGGAGTCATACATACACCCTCCCATTGTTTCCTTGTGAATTGTTTATCCAGTGTCTCTTCCCAGTCTTTTCTAACCTCCTGTGATCGATTCCTATAGTCATTGTTTTTAACAGCAGCTTCTGTTCTAGATTCAGTTAAACACTCCACCAGAGCAAGTCTTTCAATTAGGATTCCCCTATCCCTTTTTCTTTTCCTATACTCAGGCATCAATCCATGATAGGGAAGACAGTTTGTAGACTGCAGTCCAAATGTCTTATTGGCTTCTTCCCATTATATTACTTTTCCCTCTCTAGTTATTTGATCCAAATACCTTGGTTCCTTTGCCAGTTTTCTCCAGTAAATTCCATGCCATCTTGCTTGTTCTGTGTATGCTTAATTGCATTAATCTCTATCAGCAAAGTCTCCTTTCGCCATTCCACTTAATGAATATAATATTCTGTATGTCTGTTGTTATTCTCCTTAGGGATCAGCACCAAAAGTCCCACACTCTCCTTATTTTTTGAATCCCCTCAACTTCATCTTTATCCATTTCCACTTTGAATTACACTTTTCTGCTTGTGTTATGTATATGATCCTTAACTGTGTAGCACTAAACATATTTTCAAACCAGGTAATCCTAAACTACTTGTTATATTGGGAGGATCAACTTATCCCACTTGACACTTACCCTTTTCCCCTCCAAGATAAAATCTCAACTATTTATTTATTGCTGTCCAAAAATTTTTCTCTGGTTGCTAAAAATATTATAGACTTGTATATAAAACTAAAGGGACTAAAAACCTGATCACTGCTTGCATCTTGCTATCCATATCCATAAACAAGAGCTTATATTTTCTCAGTTTTTTGCATTATTGTTTGTTTAGTCTTTTCACACATTCTTAGCTGCCATAATCGAAACCTTTTTTTATCTATACTCCTAAATATTTCATTTTACCGTATCCCCATAAATATAGGTATTTCTGGACCAATTTATGTATAGGTACATAGTTTGCAAATATAGCCTTTGTTTTATCTTCATTAATTTTATATCCTGAAAAGACTTGAAACAGTCTCAAGATGTTCCTCAACACTGAGGTGTCCTTTCTGGTTTTAACAGGTACAAAATAATATCATCTTCAAATAAAGCCAGTTTTTCTTGATCTGAGTCCCTTATTTTCTTTGTCAGTGGATTTAACTATAAAGCAAAACACAAAGGGGAAAGAGGACATCCAAGCCTGGTTCCTCTCTTCAGGCAAAACTCGTCAGCGAGGAACCCATTCACTTTAATTTTTGCCTCCGATCCCTCATATATCCTTCTAATTAACCTTATTATAGTATCAGGGAATGCAAATGTTTCCATTGTCCTACTCGTAAAATCTCAGCTTATTCTGTGAGATGCTTTCTCTGCATAGAGACTCACCAATAACAAAAGTATTTTGGGGATACTGGAAGTTTTGAGTGAATGCTTGGGAATGAACAACAAACCTTCTAATGAAGGATATTATGATTTGGCAGTGGCTATTCATAAATAGTATTAGTACTATGGTTTGACTATATATAGAAGAGATAAGGAGAATGTGTGGAGTGACATCTGCTTTAGCTTCAGTGTTCCTTATCTTGATTAGATAGAGTGAGATTATAGATCACTTAGAGGTAACAGAAGAAGTTTATAAGTTTAATCTTTGGAACAATATGTTGAGGGAATCTCCCGGTGGCTTCACAGGTTGGGTAAAAGAAAAGGTGTTGAATATCACACTGTTGCAGGTGAAGAGACTAAGTTAGTTCCTGGTTATATGTGAGTGCGAGGTAGAGAAGAAGATGGAAGGAGGAAGACAAAGGAAATACATGTTAGGGTGTCTAGGCAGTATTAGTATAACTTTTGATATGAGTATCAAGCATTAAAATGTAAATAAATTGTTATTTTCTCAGAAGAAGATTTACTAGCCAAAACTTATGAAAACAAATAAGAAAAAACACATACATAATAAAACATTTTAATTTCATTTACAAAAATTTAAATGTTATTGATTATATAGCTGGTACGCATGTAATTTATTAATGTGAATGATTTATTAATGAAACTGTCCTTATGGTTTTTAAAGAATAAAAACTGAAATGAAATATGTTTCTATAACCCTAATACTTTTCTATTTGATTTTATGTAGCACTCTACACTCAGGGCTGCATTAAAATTTTAAGGCATTTTCTTTTCGTACCATCTTAATGAAAAATGTAACATAGCAAAATGTAACGACTTTTAACTATTCCCTAAATGTCCTACAAATGATACTTTCTGGAGAATAAACAACTCTGATTCTGTAAATTCATAACAGCTGCATATGCCAGTAAATAATTAATAGCAGATAGTATAAGGGCTGTAAAATAAATAGTCAAATATATTTCTCTGTTAGTTATTGTGCAGTTTGCCATTTATTCTTTTTGATGACCAGACACTGGGTCTATATTAGCGTGCCGAAACCTCATATATGCGAATCCCGAAAGGCCGACACATAAACAGCGAACCGCAAGAACACCGAACATCTATAACCGTGAAATTCAAAATATCGAATTGCCATAGTTGGCCAGCTCCACCGCCCGCTATGTACTACCTACCCAAACAAACTAAATAATCCACACTTCACCCATATGCACACTTCACCCATATATCCCATATCTTAACTAAACATGCATTACACACAGATGTATATGAATATAAACAAATAACACAGAAGTATGGGAAAAGTGTAAATTATGTATCTATTCGGCTACACAACTGTTTTACTATATATACATTTAACTTAACCCTACTTCTAACTCTAAGGTGTAGGTTGAATGTATTACTATATATGCACTTACCTTAACCTGCACTCTAACCCTAAGGTCAGTAACTATTGCACATTTACGTTAGTGAGCTATACCGGATAAGGGAATCTCCTACTGAAGTTTTATCTTACTAAACATGGTGTGAACAACTATGGGCAATTTGCTACTTTGAATTTCATGGTTATCAACATTGTGGTTCGCTGTTTATGTGTCAGCCTTTCGGGATTCGTGTATGTGAGGTTTTGGCATTCTAATATAGACCCCCCCCCGACACTAGGGTATATATGAATAGATTCATCTGGAACCTGTATGACAGTATTTGAAAATGCAGAAAGCAACATTTTAAAACATTCAAGTCAGTATTTTAGTAGCTGAATATAAAAGGTCTGTGCCGCTGAGTGATACTAATGCTCATAATTTTCATCATACATAATATGAAATGGTAATGCACTGGGAGACAGAAGAGGGCTAGCTTCTGAAAATAGAACACTGAGTGCTGTCCTATTTATAACCATTAGTACTGGAGGGTTTGAATTAAATATTAAATCTGTGCCTGTCTGTAATGAAATACAAATATGAGTGGTGTAATGGTGGTTACAGTGAGTAACTTTTCAGGCAAGAAAAGTGAACAGATAACTAAAAAGCATTTAATAAAAGACATTACACAAATAAGCAGAGTTGTAAAACATGTTGAAATTTATTTACTATTTAATCCTCTTTTGAAAGTAGTATTTGAAATTTTAAATAAATATAATTATTTCTAAGCAGAACATTAGCTTTATTTTAGGAATATTCTTTTATTCATTCAGATGTAGGTTGTTAGAGATGAAACTGTACCAGACAAAGATGATAAATACAAGGTTCAAAGACTTTGCAGCTGGAATGTGATGAACTCTGTTTTAAATATAGGAAATCTAATAATGCAGTGGCATTTATTTCTGACTTTGATTAGTTGTAGCATGCCATGCTTCTGACAGCTAAGAAATTACGCTGAAATAGGATAAAGTCACTGAGACTTAATGAAGGTGTGCCCTTTACATTCAAGCTGTGTTTGTAGAAATGGACAGTTTTCATTTCAAAACATGTGCTGTTTCTGATATTATGAAGAGCAGTGCCAATGAAAAATGGATTCAAATAGACTCATCACAAGGAAAGTTAGAGTATAATTGTATTCAGCTTTATATGATCCTGTGATTAAAAAAAAACAAAACAGTGTGCAGTGTGTGTGTGTGTGTGTGTGTGTGTGTGTGTGTGTGCGTGTGTGTGTGTGTGTGTGTGTGTGCGTGTTCATGTGTGTGTGTGTGTGTGTGTGTGTGTGTGTGTGCGTGTGCATGTGCGTGTGTGCGTGTGTGTGTGTGTGTGTGTGTGTGTGTGTGTGTGTGTGTGTGTGTGTGTGTGTGTTGGGGTAAATACAGTGCCATTTGAATGCTGAGATTTCATTTTTATTATATAAATATATCTTTGCATGATTGTTTGACTTATCTTTGTTGACCAATAATGCTATGCAGAAACAATCTATTGTTACTGACACTACAACACAGCACCTGTATAATTAAGTTTTATGTGTCCCACAGCATAAACTAAACAACAAATGCTGAGTAAAGAGTGTAGGGTAGCTATGCAGATAAAATTATCGACAACATCCCAGTGTGAAAACAAACTTCCTAGCAGAGCAACCAGTATCTGTCAGGGTGGCCTGTAGTAGCTATTGTTCAGCTGAGTAGAGCACAACACGAACAGAGCAGAGTTAACAAAGGTATACAAATGTAGGAAGGCCAGCTGGTTATATAACTACAGTAACTGGCTGTCCGAAGCAAATATGCAAAGAATGCACTTAGCTTAAGAAGGCTGCAGCAGTAATTCATGCACGTAGATTACTTTAAAGTTTGAGGGTTGAACTGAATATGAAGTGAGAGCAGCTTATCAGTATAGTGCAGCAATGGCAACTGCAGGCGTGATTTGAGTGTATTTAAGCAGCACTGAAGTGCTCTGACAGGGTGTGCAAACATACTCTTTTCTGTTAGTTCGCCCTATTTTTTTAATTTCTCTAAATCTTTTGGGTTTCTGATACCATGACGGGAATGGACCCCATTCCTAAGTCAAAGTATGATTAAAGTTCCTGAGATTAGTATTGTTTCACTATTTGATGTCAGCCAAAAGTGCTCTTCGCAGCACCCGCAATGTGCCCAATAATGACTCCTTCTGTAATTCGTATGGAGTTACATGTATTGGTAGTGTATCCAAATAAGATATTAGACTCTTTTTGCACCTACTACCATTGGAACTATTTGGGTATCTTTCTTCCACATTGCTCTCGTTGCTGCTGTCAAATCCTGATATTTTATAACTTTGTGTCTCTGTACGCAGGACACTGTAGTCACTGGGTGTGGCAATTTCAGTGATCAATGCTACTTTTGTCTTCTTTTCTTGGATCACTATATCCGGTTTTCTAGCATCTATCTTTTGAACTGTTGGTAATGGATGATCCCATGTCATGTAGACTTCATAATTTTCTATGATGCTTTGTGGCTCACATTTCCAGTGTTTTTCAGCCACTTCAACACCATAATGTTTGCACAATCCCTAATGCAGCAGTCTTGCCACATTATTATGCCTTTCAGTATACAGTCCTTTTGCCATTAGTATGTCACAACCAGCAACTAGGTGTGCGACAGTTTCCAATTCTGTTTTACAAAAATCTACATTTGTCTATTTCTCCCACATGTTCAATGGACATTGTAAAACAATGTGTACGTAACCAACTATCTTGTGCCACCAATATTAACCTTTCATCTTTTGGTTTGAATTCACCTCTCCTTAACCATTCCTGCGTTTGTTCCTGATCAACATGAGGTTCTTCCAGATGTTTTCTATACTTGCAACTATATTTATGCATTTTCCACAATTCTTGCCTTTTCATTTGATCCTTCACCTTATATTCTTTCTTTTGTTTTTTGGCACATTCAGTTGCTTGATTTTTATCTACTTCTGGTTTGAGTTCCATTCCTGCTTGACACTGATATGCTTCTGCTAGGTTAAGCAAGGAAATCATCTTAGATTTATTCTCCTCATGTTTCAAAACTTTCACTATGTTTGGGTCTCATGAGGTCAGCAGATATGTGTTGAGTTCCACGTCTGCAGATCTATACATATAATCAATTTCAAGGAGGACCATCCCTCCTTCAGAATGAGGAATATATAATCTTGGTATGCACTGATTTTTATAAATCATTTGGGGAACATGAAGCATTTTTCTTGTTTTAATATCTAATCTATCCAACATGTTTTGGGGGCAGTCAATCACTATAAAACTGTAAGTTAGGACAGGTAGAGCAAATTGGTTTATAGCTTGGATTTTGTTCCTAGATGTCAATGCTGCTTTCAGGATTAATTTAAGTCTTCTGAAGTATTCCTTGCTAGGTTTTCGATACATTTGTTCATGTTTTAGTGCTGATCCTTCATCAATTCCCAAGTATTTGTACACTCTCTCTTGCTCAAGTTCTTTTATATCACATAGCGTTGTCGCCTCGCAGTAAGACGCTGTCCGGTTCGATTCTCAGCTAGAGCGTCTTCTGCGTGGAGACATGCGTGAATGGGCATATATTCATTGAAGGTTGTGCATCAGGGCTGGTAACTCAGCACGTAAAATACAACTACCAATCATTAGAGGACCGCAGCTCCGCTGTGGCGACCCTAACCGGGAAAAGCCGAAAGACACAACAACTTGTCCCAAACTGATGTTTTCCTGGTGCTGCAGTTTTCCTGCTTTAAAGGTTGCTTTTGCACATTTATCAAGGCCAAATGACATTCTAATATTATCTGAAAAAGTTTTGACAACCTGCAGCTGTGCTTTCAGTTCCTCATCTGATGAGCTATACAGTTTTAAATCATCGATAATGGAAGATGAGAAGTCTTTACGCTTTGTTGTTTTCTAGGAGCCAAATTGTAGCCATGGCCTAAGCTGTTAAGTAAACAGCTTAATGGGTTAAGGGCAAGGCAGAATAGCAACAGTGACAGAGAGTCACCCTGGAATATCCCCCTTTGAATTTTTATCCCTGGGATGGTAATTTATCCTTTATCATGGTTTAATTGCAAAGTGGTCTGTCATTGTTTCATGGTCACTGTAACGTAATTGATCAGTGTAGACATTTTTAAGCACTCTTTTATCTATGACTGTGGGATACTATCAAATGCTTTTTTGTACTCAGTCTATGCCATACTTAGATTATTTCCAATTGTATAGTTCTCCACTATAACTTTATTTAACAACAAACGATTCTTTGTTCCATATGACTTTCTTTTATTGCCCTTTTGTTCTACTACCATAACTGAGTTTTCTTCTAAATGACTATAAAATCTGTCAGTATCAATTCCCGTGTATAATTTATATGTCGTCAGAAGGCACGTTATTGGTCTATAACATCTGGGGTTGCTTGCAGGTTCACTCTTAAGTAGGAGCATTGTTTTACCTGTTGTTAGCCAGATTGGTCTCTATTTGGGGTGCGCATATAAATAGTTCTTACTCATGGCTGGGTCTTCATGCAAAGATGTTAATACTTTTAACCAAAAGTTAGGCACTACATTTGGGCCTGGGGTTTTCCATTTAGAAGCTTTTCTTAACTTTGTTTCAGTCTCTCTGGCTGTTACTCCATCCCATTTCATATCCTGTACCTTTAAACTTCTTATTCTTTCTTTTACTTCTTTTATCCATTTAGCATCTTTGTTATGTTCCACAGGATCTTCATAGATGCATATATTTCTTCTTTTTTGGTGATCTTTCAATTCCTTTTACCTTGTTTCCCAATTCTCTATAAAACATTTTAAGGTCATCATTAAATTGCTTATTTTCTACTTTTCCTTTATATTTATCTCTGTATCTTCTAAGTTTTTCCACCTGTGCTGACATTTTTTAGTTTGTTATTTGCAACAGTGCATGACAGATCCTGGTCTGTTCTAATACTGTGCACTCCTTTTATCACATCTATCTTTCTTAGTACTTTTGTTGATGTATTTCCTCTTCTATAGTCTTCTAATAATGACACTTCTTGTTTTAATTGCTTTATATTTTTCTCTGTGCGATACTTCTAAGATGGTATTCGATTTCTCCCCTTCCTTTGCCTCACTACCCTGTGCTCTTATGGTAGAACTTTTATCAGTTTTTAATTTAGCTGCACAGTAACATATCCTGTTTACTTCTGTTATATTGCATGGATCTCTATGGACAGTCCTAATTACTGTGTTCAATTGTTTTATCAGATATCTAAAGATATGGGGTTTTATTAACCTTCTGCAGTCTATTTCTTTCATTGATTTTAATATATCTGTCTATGTCCACTAAATCAAGCAACTCTTCCCTTAGTTCATTTTCTTCCAGACTGAGGGCAGATCCTTTGTTTTCCACTTCCTGTGGCCATTCTATAGAGAGTTCTATAGCATCTTCCTGTGGCACCTTCTCTTCAATTTCATCCTGTGCCATCTGTTACTCTGTCATATGGGAACTTACTGGCCTATCACTCCTCAACATTGGCTACATCAGAGTTTCCACAGTCTCCGATTCCTTCCCTTGCTGTCTAGCTTCAAGCGTTTATACTGGTTTCCTGATATGGCATCTGACCAATTGCTTCCTGTTCCACTGGTTTCCCCTTAATGTGGATATCCATTGTTTTATTCTGTTGTGGTGCTTTCTGCATTAGATTTTCCACACTGAATCCTTCACTTTGCAGGTACTCCATAACCTCAATTTCTATTTCTTTAACTTCTTCATTACTAATCTCCTTTTTTGCTTTTCCTCTTTGCCTTCTTCTTTTTTGTATTGTAAAGTTTTCCATACCGAGGTACCTTTGGCTGTATTTTTCTTCAAATATCTTTGTTGCTGCTCTTTTTGTATTGGTTAGTTTTGCTTTCTCCTTTGCATAAATACTACACCATATTAAATCTCTTTTTCTTTCCCATGTCCATATTTCTTCTTCAGATGTCTCCTGATCTTCCTGCCTCTCCTTACTTTGGGGACTCACTCCATCATGCTGTGATGTAGTCTGTGTTAGACTTTCTACATTAAATCCTTCACTTCACACACTCCATAACTTCAGCTTCTATTTCTTTAACTTCTGCTTTACTAATCCTCTTTTTTCACATTCCATCTTTGTGATATTCATTTTTTAATTGTGAAATTTTCCATATCTGGATGCCTTTGCCTGCATTTCTCTTTGAATATCTTTGTGGCTGCCTTCTCTGTATTAATTAACTTGGCTTTCTCCTTGGCACAAATATTGCACCATATCAAATCTCTCTTTCTTTTCCATGTCCATATTTCTTTTTTATACTTTTCAAAAATGTCTAGGTTTTGTTGTTTACATTTTCACACTTCCTCAGATGTTTCTTTTTCCAAACAAATCAAAGTTTCTTAAGCTATATACTGTTTTTCAAAACTCTGTTGCATTAATAAATGCACATTTTCATTTGAAGCTTCTGACAGTTTTTCCTGTGAAAGTATTTTTCTTTCCTCTAATTTATCTCTTAATCTCTTTGTATATCCTCTGTCTGGAAATTCTGGGATTTTTGCATAATCGTAACAATACATCATTTCTTTCTTATCCTCGATAGTCCATTCTGTTTTCTCTATGGCTGTTCTTTGGCCTATCAGTTTTTGTGATTTTTCGGGACTGCTACTTCCATCTACAAGGGGGGGGGGCATCCTCCTGCCCTAGGAGGGGAGGGTGCCCTATCTGTATGACTCTGTGAATGTGGGATTACAACACTAACAAAGGCAAAGTTAGTGACTACTTTTTTGACAGATCTGAATACCATAAATAAACTGAAGAGAGAGACAATGTGGAAGTACAGAGGGT
This sequence comes from Protopterus annectens, assembly GCF_019279795.1. NCBI lineage: Eukaryota > Metazoa > Chordata > Ceratodontiformes > Protopteridae > Protopterus > Protopterus annectens. The sequence goes on from NC_056726.1 coordinate 461,421,957, forward strand.
GTGTTGTTATTTGTTACCAACACTACAAGGTTTGCTGCTATCACTTCTGTGCAACTGAAAGAAAACAAAAGTATTTGGGCTATGTGGAGGAATCTGAGAGGAGTCTAACATCTATATATAACCCAAGAAAGCAGGTGGAAGAGACAAGAGAAAAGAGTGATTATAACATTAAAATCTGTATTTGAAGGAATAAGAATTTTCATTTTACCCTTCAGTTTGGAGGTGAGCAGCCAGCACCCCATTTAAATGAAAGCATGCAGTCATATCTCATTAGTAATGATGAGTTTCAGTAATATTGATTGTGGATGCAGGTGCTCTTGTTTTTTGAGTTTGTGATTTTGTTTCTTGTGATAGACTTTTTGGTGTAATATGCTATAGTAAAGACAAGTCAGTGGAAGCATAGATTTTAGTTTGCTATGGTTTAAATTGCAGGCATGACTTGAGTGTATTTTAAGCAGCGCTGAAGTGCTCTGAGACGGTGTGCAAACATACTCTTTTCTGTTAAATAGTTAATTTTTATTTTATTTTATTTTTTTATTTTACATTTGTTGACCTGCATAGTCCGACTGGATACATATCCATTTTCAGTGGAGGCCCGGGGAGAAAAGCTCCAGCATAAACAGATACAATAAAAAATCATTACAAAATCATTACAAAATGAAATCTCCAGGTAAATAGTGTAGAAACAATATAAAGATATTTACAAAGTATACATAGACAATCATGAATAGACAAGTTCACAGGTTAAAGGTTACCCCTGTTTACATCACGGGGAACAAATAGACAGTAACTAGATTACTAGTTTATTCAACATTTCTTAATTAGAGTTAGACAAGCTTATTACAGTGGCATAGCCAGTTTAGTGCCAGGTGTTGTTTAAGTTTGGTTTTAAACTGGTCTATGGAGGAGAGCATTGTGAATTCAGCTGGAAGTAGTTTCCAGACTCTACTTGTAGAATTTGCGAATAGGGCATCACCAGCTGCATTGTTACTTTTGATGGTTTGAGTTAATAGTTTATTTGAGGATTGAAGCGATCTTGGATTGTTACGCTGTTGTATGATTTGGGTTATAGATAATTTTATTGGCCATAATCAGAAGGTTGTATTGGATTAGATTGGGTAGTTCAAGCCACCCAAGCTGTTTGAGGTTGATACAGTGGTGTGTTCTAAAAGGCAGGCCAGTGGCAAATCTGGCAATGTGATTATAACAGGTTGACAGTCTGTTGAGTACAGTCTTGTTTAGATTGGAGAGAAGGGGGGAAGCGTATAGCATTGTAGAAAGTAGATGAGAGCGAGCTATAGCAATCTTGGCTGGAGGGGTTAGGAAGGCTTTTATTCTATACAGAGGCCCAAGTTTTTTATTGATGGTCCTGATAGTTTGATTTACTTGTAGGTCAAATTTTAGGTTGTTGTCAATGATGACACCTAGAAGTTTTGTAGAGGGGTCATGAGAGATTATTGTGCTATCTTTTGCATTTATAGTGAAGGTAAAAGCAGTAGACCTATGTGTTGGTGAGACTAGTAACATTTTAATTTTTTTGGGGTTTAATAACAACCGCCGATCGGAGAGCCAGTTTTCCACAGTACTGAATGTGGACTAGGTAGCAGACCTCAAGTCTGAGGGAGATGTAGCTGAGCAAACCAGGTTGGAGTCATCAGCGTATTGAATGCAGGTGACATTTCAGATGACAGTATGTAGGTCATTAATAAAGATGGAAAACAGTAGGGGCCCTAGTATGGAGCCTTGTGGTACTCCGAGGGTATTTGGTAACAGGTTGGAGAGCTTGTTCTGCCGGAGAACAGCTTGCTGCCTCCCACTGAGGTAGGATGTAAACCATTGAAAGACCTTATAGTCTAGGCCGAAAGTTTGCAGGGCCTCAATCAAAAGTTGGTGACCGACCATGTCGAATGCCTTGGATAGATACAAAAAGAGAGCTGAGGATATGTAATTATTGTTATGGTTATTATTTATGGTATTGGTGAAGGCCAGTAGGGCTGAGGTCATACTGTGGTGAGGTCAGAAGCCATGTTGATTATCAGCCATAAGGTGATTTTGGATTAAATGGTGCATGAATTGTTCATGTATACATTTTTCCATTATATTTGCAAGTGGAGAAAGCATGGCAATTAGTCTATAACTGGAGAATTCAGTGGATGAACCTCCTTTATGCAGTGGGATTATGTAGGATGTTTTCCAAATGGTGGGGATTTTAGCCTCTGCTATGGTGCAATTAATTAGTACTGATACTGGACAGATGATGGCATCAGCTGATATTTGTAGGTACTCGGTGGGGAGTTGGTCGGCTGAGAGTGTGGTAGGTTTCAAAGCCATTTACACTGGTGTAAGGCTAAATGAGAGTTGGTTTTTGGAGGTGATACTGCCAGGGCCAGAGGATCTAGGAGGTAATTGATTAGCTAGCGCTTGAATTGTCTCAGTAAAGAAGCAGTTAAAACTGTTTGAGACTTCTACAGGGGTAGGTGTAGATGTTTTACCAGGATGAAGTAATTTATTCAGGCCTGCCCAGAACTTTTGAGGATTATTCTGGTTAGCAGTTTTTAAATTACTATAGTATTGTTTTTTGTCTTGCATTATGGATTTTGTAGTTTCATTCTTAGCTTGCCTATATATAACATGGTCATGGGGGTCTTTGGTGGAGCACCATCGAGCCCATATTTTGTTTCTACTGGTAATTTTTTGTCTAGTCTCTTTGGAAAGCCAGGGTGCCGTTTCTACTTTAGTACGCTTTGAGCAGACAAGTACATGCAAATCTAGGATTTCAAGGAATTTGTTGTTAAAATATACAACTGCCTCATCTAAGGGGAGGTGTTTTAGCATAGCCCAGTTATAGGAGTTAAGTTCCTGTTGGAATTTGGTAGGGTCAAAGTCTCTTTTGTTTCTGACTTTCCTGAGTAAGGGTTGTTGTTGGTTAATGGCTTTTCATTTAATTATGTAAGTGAGAAGGTGGTCACTTAGGTCATCGGGGAGGGTACCAGCAGTGTACAGTTGGGGATTATTATTTACTAGTACCCAGTCAAGTATTCTTTCTTTTTGGTTGGGTTTACCTAGTCTGGTAGGGGTGGTTATGGTTTGTGTGAAAGCATGTAGGTTGATGTGGGTAGAAGGAGATTCCGAGGAACAGGTTTCCCAATCTATGTTACAGTCTCCAAGTAGTAGGGTTTCTTGGGGATAATGACATGATAGCCAGTGAAGAATATCTTCAAGCATGGCTACATTGTTGCCCAGGGCCCTATCTGTTTACCCTATCTGTATGACTCTGTGAATGTGGAATTAACATATTTAAGTAAGGACAGTGTGGGAGTGCAGAGGTACTTACCATCCCCAAAACACCTGCTTTGTTTTTTGTGTTTGTTGATATTTGTGGAATACTACTTTTTTAGTGTGTTGACATCAGTAGACATATGATGCTTGTCTACACAATATTTTGACATGGATCAGTCTTTGTCTTCCGGCAGAGTTTAAATTTAAACAAAAAGTGTCAGCAAATCAGGGGTATGTAACTATTCTTGGGTTTGACTAAAGATAAATGCCTCAAGAATTCTAAGACATAGACATAGAGGAGATGGGGTCAATAATTGTCAGTCTGATAAGTTTACCCATTTCTGTGAGGAAGTGTACAACAGCTGCTAACTTCCAAAGACAGATATTCTTAACACTGTGTCTTCTATAAAAGTGCAGTCATCAAACCCAGATACACTGATGCTCACCTTTTCAGTAACTGGGTAAATGTTCACCAGATCCAGGAGTCCTGCTGCTTCTATTTGTCTGAGCATCTTTCTAACCTCTGTGTTAAAGATCAATCAAAGTGGAGCAATTCTGATGAAGTGCAGCATAACGTTTTAGTAATGACAGAAACAGGAAATCTCAGAGGGAGAGAAACTGAAGTGATAGAAGCAGAGTTCTGTAAAGTGCAAGGTGAACATATTTGGGGCTTGAGAGAGGAAGAGTGCAACAAACCAAGAAAGTAGTGTATCTCTGAATTCCTTTGAGGACATTGATTACTAGATTGCATTATTTTTATGGCTCCCTATTGTAATTCTACGACTTGCAAATGCGAGATCTGGAATTATAGAAAAAAGTCTGAAAATACAGAACAAAAAATGCTGAATGTTGCTGTTGTCCTTTAAACAACAAACATCTTTATTATCACTTATGACATAGACAATCATCCATTTATATACCTAAAACCAACTATATTGACATATTTTTAGTTGCAAACATTATACATTATTTATGATCTTCCAGTCATTGTCAGTCAAACATTACCTAACTCATTCAACTTCTGTCTCCTTTTAGACCTCATTCCTCCTCCAGAGTGTTATTCTGCATGCATTGTTCTAACAATTCCCTTTTTTTTCAGTGTAATTTACTCCTACCCTTTTCTAAAGATCCCATTTCCAGTTGTTTTATTTCTGTTGCTATGTTCTCCTTTAAAGCTGGTTTATGCTATGGTAATCCTGTATCCCCTGAAGTTGTTTATACCAACTTCAGGATTGCCATACCTCAAAGAAAAGGGAATATTCTGAGAACATGGCAGCCTTGGACTTTATATATATATATATATATATATATATATATATATATATATATATATATATATATATATTGTACTTATGTGTGTGTGTTTGTGTGTGTGTGTCTGTGTGTACACTCGTGTATATTTGTTCATAGGATCATAGGATCATAGAGATTACTAGCCTAATGGCCCTGGGGCCCTTACAAGCCTAGCCAAGAGTTTATCCCAAAAAAAAAAGAAACCTCAGTCAGCACCTATCACCCCTGTCAGTGAGGGACAAAGGTGGAACCCCTGGGACAAACTTATGGTTTCCCATCCACTCATCAAGGTTGTGTTTGAAGAGGGTCAGTGAGGTACTCTGTTTCACATGTATAGGAAGTCTATTTCAGAGACGGGGCAGCCTCTGGGAGACAAACCTGTCTCTCCATCAGGTTTTGTTGATGTCACATATTAGATTTAGGCCTATTGAGCAGGTAATGTGTTAGGAGTTAGACTTACAGATATGCAGCATCTCCAGTAGGGCAAGATCTGACATTGCCTTGTAGGTGAGACACAGATCACCTCTGAGCATTCTGTATGATACAGAGTACAGTGATAGTGATTTAAGCCTGTCCACATAGTATAGGTGTTAGAGGCCATGGATTCTCTTTGTGAGGTATTTCTGTGGCCTTTCCAGTTGTTGCAGGTGTTTGGAGCATTACGTAGCAAACGGGGCATTACACTCAATAGTAGATCTAATAAGGGATGAGTACAGAGAGCTAATAACCTGCTTTTTTCTGGATGTAATCCCTTTACTTATGAGATGAATCAAGTCAAAGGCTTTTCTGACCACTGCCGCCACATGATGGTTGAATGCGAGATTATCAACCTCAGTACCCAGGTCTCTCACCACAGGTTGTGTGCTTAGGGGGTTGCCATTGATGTGGCAATCAGTAAGGGGTGTGATTTTGCTGAATTGTACGATAATACATTTTTTTGCATTTAACTTAAGGCCATAACTTTGTCACCAGTTATTTGTAGCTGTCAGGCCCTTTTGCAGTATGCTAACATCAACTGGGGAGTCAATGACAGCACCCATCTTGCAGTCATCTGCAAACTTTGTCAGCCACAGGCCCTTTGTCTTTGCCTGGACCTCTTAGAAGTATATGCCAAAGAGTAGGGGTCCCAGGACAGATCCCTGGGGAACACCACTAGTGGCAGATCTGCTGTCAGAGGTGGCAGCACCTATTTTGACCTTGTGGGTCCTATCTGTGAGCTGTGAATTGTTACTTTATGGAGGGTTGTCCCTCTGTGACTGGCACATTGTAATAGATTGATGTCCTTCCTGTTCAGGGTGTATCTTGTCTTGTGTCCATTTTTTTTCATGGACAGGGTCTAGCTCACTGTAATCCTGAATTTTATTAAAAAAAAATTGTTATATGAGTGATGAATTGTTGGATGAATGGTTAAGGTGTTTACCTTGCAGACACAAGGTACAAGGTTTGATTCTCACATGGGGTAATTGGCTAGGCTTCAAATGCAGCACAATGGCAGTTAGCCTAATACTAATCTATGAATTTATGGACTGAAGGATGGTTAGAAATCAATGATAATTTACTGATGTAAAAAGTCAGTTTGTGTCTCAGAAGATAAAATAATATACTCCATTGCAAATTTTCTATCTCTAATTTTTTTTCTTGTCCTTCAGATATGATGTTAAGCTGTGGTCCGTTCTGCTCGAGTTTCCTTATGTCCTGGTCAAATTTCCTCTAGCAGTGTAAATACAATCTTTGGTCTCCATGAACAGGAAAAACTGATGAGTATAAAACAACAAAAAAGCCAGTGAAAAAGAATGTATCTAATATGATATTTTGTCTCTCCTGAATAGAGGCTACTGTCCAAGTGAAACGAATCCCATCAGCAAAGGATAAGAAAATAAAATAAATAATTAAATAAAATAATACATTTGTTTTCAGAAAATGCAATTTATTGACAAGTAGGGGAACAGAAGTAGAATATAAATAAGACTGGCATTTAGAAGGTAAGAAGAGGAATGCAAAAATCTTACACACTGATATGCTTGTTTTCAGTAAATAGGAATGCAACTCCAACTTTATAACTTTATAAATGCAAAGTTATCCAAAGTTTCAAAATGCACAATATGTTCCACTTATTTGCTTTCTATTGTTGACTGAAATAGATTGAGTGGATACATGTAAGAATTAGAAACAATGTGATACAAGGCAATAATAGTACATGCTCACAAATATAATAAACAGTTCAAAATTATGCATAACAATAAATTTAGAGTTACAAATAAGATAGCTAATATGATACTTGTAGACATAAAGTATTTAATAGATAAAATATGGCTCAAAATGTGTATGCACAAATTTTAACATTGAAAATTAAGCTGATTGTGTTGAAAATAGCAGTTATGCAATAGGGGAGTTTATATGATTGAATGTTAAGTAGAAAAGGAGTGAGGATTATAGAGTCCTACTCAAATTAATAATAGCAAGAAAAATGGTTAAAAATGTTGAGTGAGATAATAATAAGAAGTAAACCCTAGAGCAATTCAAGTAACCAGAGAAAATAAAGAGTGCAGCAGAGTGGATAACGCTCCTAAAACCTTAGCCTTTGGTTATCCTAATAGAACTGTAAATGATCATGGCAGACCTTGTCATGTCCTCCATGCTATCTGTATAATTCCATCTGTTTTGTGGACAGTTAACTTTATTAAAAGACAGTTCCATGAAACTCAAAAGCAATAAAAACTTTACTGAAGAAAAATTGTTGTCTAGTGCAGGGGTTCAGATACAGAGTAGAATGAAAAGGGAAGTATGACCTACAAAAGAAGCGAGGTAAAATAAGTAAAGCCGATATCCAAGGGAAAGGACAAGAAAGAAGTTCTATATCATGAGGCTGTAGAGACTGACATAGTAGTAAGAGGTGTCAGAGGTGCATTCTGCAGTCTGCAGTATGACTCCTTTATATGCAGATGGCTCAGTCTTGACAACAGGTTACAGTGGACCCCAGGCTGGTGAAAGACTAATGTCCTCTGCACATTTCATGCTAGGGCCACATAGAATGACATTGCTCCATAAAAGGTCAAAGGGAGAAGGCAAAATGCTAACTTATACTGGCCTTCAAATGGTTGGAAGACAAAAGAGAGGCACGCACTTTTCAAAATTTACTGTTGCTCCAGTCCTTTATTTTCACAAGATAACAAAGTCAAGGAGAGATACCTATGGCAGGGGTAAGTAATATAATGGCATCCCTCTAGCTAAAAGCTCAGAAGCATAGTGTACATATTCATCAGCTACACAGAAGACAGGGTGAGCATTAGGTGTACACATTAAATACCACACCTTATATAATTGAAAAGGGAATAGTCAGCTTTTAATTGACTCCCATTATAACTCAAAAATGCACTCATTTCTGTGAGAAAGGCAAAATATGGAGTAAGGTAGTTTCCTCATTATTATTAAGGTTGTATGAAATACCACACCATATATAACTGAAAAGGGAATAGTCCGCTTTTAATTGACTCCCATTATAACTGAAAAAATGCACTCATTTCTGTGAGAAAGGCAAAATATGGAGTAAGGTAGTTCCCTGATTATTATTAAGGTTGTATGGTCTTATATTTAATATATTTAGATATATGTAAGTATGGAGATCAAGCCCCATTGTGTGGGTTGCAGAGGGCTTTCCCCCTGCAAAATCTTTAGTTGTAATACCATTAAAGTCATCAATGTGCATTATCAATGTAAGAGTTTTGATACAAACTGTGGCCCTTGAAAGGGACCGACTCAACAGTAGATCCATTCCAGTTTCTCAACTGAGAAAGAATAAAGGTGTTTTTTAATATTTTAGTTAGGATACAAAATAATGGAGAATGGTCCCAGGAGTAAACATATACAAGACATGGGAGATAGATGCTCCACACCAGTGGTCACCCCTTCATTGGTCAGGTCTGACCATAAGCAAATCACCCTTGACATCCACATCCCACCCCCACACCCCAGTAAAGAAACCTCTGTAAAAGACTTCTACAAAGCCAACTTCATGCTACTCAGTCAGAAGTGACAAACGTCATGTCACCCATGCAGATGGGAGCTGAAAGTTTGACTGCTGAATCCTACACTAAGGCACTGTACGAGCACATCCACTCGTGCATGAATTGTGCCATCCCAAGTAGAACGAAGATGCTCTCCTCCAAAAAAGGACGTCAATCTGGTGGTCCCCTGCCATAAACAAACTATACAACAGAAGAAGAAAATTGTTGCAGAAAAGAGGAAAATCCCAGGATGAAAAAACTCTCTTACCAGCCTCAGTAAGAAGCTGAGATCCCTCTTAAAATCCTGCAAAGCTAGTTACGAAAATAAAATTGCCAAATATTCCAAAGACAACCACAAGGCATTCTATAGTTATGTCAAGAATCTAAATGGCAATGCTCAGATATGCTCTGAGCTACAACAAAATGGCATATACTGATCCCAAGGATAGTGCCAATATCCTGGCAGATTGATTTAGTGCCAACTTCACCTTCCTCTCACCCTCTAAAGGGCCCATCTCAATACCAAAACATTGCTAAATTCCAGTAATCACAGCCACACAGGTAGAAACAGCACTCTCCAAAGCTAAGAATACAGCATCCATGGGACCAGATGACATCCTGGGCTGTGTATTACATGAACTACAAAATGAACTGGCACCTCACCTAAGTGTCATGTTTAATCATAGCCTCACCTGAGGCTTCGTGCCCACTGAGTGGTGCATAGCTACAGCTATCCCACTCCACAAGGGGGGATCCACCTTGGATTTCGGGAACTACTATCCCATCAGTCTGACAGGCCTGATCTGCAAGGGCATGGAACACATTATAATGGGAACTTATAAACAAAGACATTAGCAACCTTCAAACACTGGATCCCACCCAGTTTGGGTTTGTGAAGGGCTGATCTTGTCTCCTGAACCTGACTGACTTCTTCAAATTAGTCTCCAGAGGTGTGGACGAGGGTAAGGTGGTCCACACAGCCTATCTGGACCTCACCAAGGCCTTCAACACCTTCCCCCACTCTGGAATAATAGATAAACTTCCTAAGCTGGGCATTAATCCCTACGTCACTCGATGGGTTGTCAACTGGCTTACTGACAGAACCCAGACTGTAAAAGTAGCTGACTCCAAATCCAGCTCCAGACAAGTAACAAGCGGAGTACCTCATGGTTCAGTCCTGGGACCACTCTTGTTTGGCATCTACTTCTCTGAAGTACAGGCTAACACTAAGGGACTCTGGCTAACAAAGTTCGCAGATGACTGCAAACTGGGAGCCATTATTGAATCCCTAAATGATGTGGATATTTTACAAAAGGGCCTTACAGAAACAGATGCTTGGTGCCAGAGCCATGCGCTCAAGCTTAATGCCAAGAAATGTATAGTTATCCCCTTTGGGAAAAAACATGTACTCATGAATTACCACATAGGTGGCAGCACACTAAACACCAAAAGTGTGATAAGAGACTTAGGGATACATGTGGACAGTGGTCTCACCTTCGATAACCACATCACCACAACAGTCAGGAAATCCTTCTATGTGGCACACCTCATCACTAAGGGCTTTTCATCCAGAAAAAAAGGAGGTCATTGTCCCACTGTACTCATCCCTCATTCGACCCATTATAGAGTACAACTCCCCATTTGGTATGTACCTTACAAGACATCTGCAACAGCTGGAAAGGCCGCAGAAATACCTCACTAAAAGAATCACAGGCCTAAAGCAGATGCCCTATGCTGACCATCTAAAAAAACACCAGCTATACTCTGTGGCATATCATCTACTCAGAGGCAATCTCTGCTTAATATACAAGGCCATGTCAAACCCTGAGCTGTTGGACATGCTTCACTTAAAGAAATCCCAATCCCTCAGAGCCACACACTCCAGGTGTCTAAACCTTGTCATCACAATGAACAAAATATGCTGGAGGGATATGTTCCTGACTCAGAGACTCCCCAGACTCTGGAATAGATTGCCCATACATGTCAAGCAGATCGCCTCCTTGGCCTTCTTCAAAAGGAACCTTGACGATTGGATGGGAGAAAGGAAATTCACCCCAGGGATCACGTCAGTCACCCTGCTAGACAGGGGTCCAGGGAAGTAAATATTGTGGGAAGAAATATCCAGGGAATTGTTATGGCTAGGCTTGTATAGGCCCTAGGGCTGATAGCCTAGTACCAACCTATGAACCTACGAACCTATGACACTACAGTAGAGAGGAAAGTTATTTTTAAAATGCTGGGAAGAAGTTTAAAGCAAACAATTCTCAGAGTATGTGTTTGTTAAAGGGAAGGATAAGACAATTTCATATACTGCTTTTTTTCAGTAAAAACATTTGAATGTAGCATATAGAATGCTGAAAGGATGGATTTAGGACTACATACCTAATGAATTTCAAATTAATAAATTAAATGGAGGTTGAGTATGTATTTATTCATTAATTCCAGAATTTAATGCATAAGAAAGAGCTTTTCTGGAGTTTGAAAAAGCAAAGGTAATGAGATACAAAGTCTAAACGATACATAATATAATGAAAAATGAGTACAAAGAGGCAATGAAGGAAGAAGAGTAACAGGACTGATCTGTCCAAGGGTATATACATCTTTAAACCAACTTTATTATAAACATAATATATTCAATGTTTGTTAAATAATGCAATCATTGAACATTATACCAACATTTCCATTGACATATAACTGTAGCAGTCAATTGGGTAAGTAAGAGCCCTTTAAAGAAAAAGGTAACAAATTACTTTCCACAAAATGTATATCATATTGCTTATGGAACTGTGATATGACATATTTTTATGCATTAACATGTAATTTTCTATTGGAGCAAGTGATCTCTGTAAGGACACCCTTATGTTATAAGAACATATCTAATCAGTTTTGAAAAATGATCAACTAATGGTGGTGTCCCAACCATTCCAGAGTCACCTTTGACCCATCTTGAACTCCTTAGTCTTTATTAATTGTTGAATTAAATATTATAACAATATCAACCATTATTTTATACTTTATAACTGTTAACAGATCAATAACTTTTTCAGCCCCATTTATCATTCAGAAAATGCAATGATCTAAGCACAAAAAGCTAATAAAATAAACATTTAAAGAAAAACTCTATTATAGTATGATTCTGTCTGTTTACTTATCTGAGTGCATAGGTATCTTTCTCTTAGCTAAACCCCTATTAGCCCCTCAACTAATATCTAACAATATGTATTTCTTTTAGCATCGTTTGTTATCTCCTTGTTTATATACCAATCATTTCCCCAACTCTGCATATATGTGAGAGTGTATGGTGTGGAAGAACTGCTGTGGCAGAGCTAGCGTGGTGTAAACCATGGTTCTAGATGATTGTCACTGTTGAAATGACATCCATGTGCAAAATGGGAAAAAGGGGTTGTGGACAGATGGATGGATTAGCTCATGTTGCTATATTCACTTCTATGTTTGCAATTTTTTTAATCAAATTCAGAAGATTTGCTCTCTCAGTAGACCTTTTTTTCCCCACTTCTTACTGATTACCTCACTACTGACTTGGATGATCATTACCAGCAACTCTTTAACCTGCCTGAGCCAATTTCCTGCCAGTATTATCCCTAAGAAATATGTTACCAATATAAGCTCCCCCATCCCTAGTCATATTTGCTCAATTAACCATTATAAACTACTCTTTAAATCCAATAATTTTCTGCAAGACCATAAAATATGGATGCACTCCCCTGATTCTCACTGTATCCCATTTTCAACATGTATCAGACATTTCTGGGAACATTCTTTAAAACCTCACTGGGGAATAAAACAATCTGTGTAAGCATTTTCGTGTGAAGTTCTGCAATTTCCTGATTTATAATGCTTTTAAATCCCTATATACCTCAGTGCACTGAGTCTCCTGAGCTGAGAATTTAATATTTTTCCCAAACCTTCTCCACCTTGAGTTTCACATTAGCTTTTTTTCTAGCCATATACAGTTACAACATCAAGGTTTTTTTTCTTTATGAAGTCTGAATAAAGATATTTATACAACATTTTACCCTGTAAGGACATCGCCATCAGTGCAGATAGCTCCTGTTTCATTACAAGATATAGTTATTTTAACCCTCTATACTTTCTATGTTCTCCCCTCTTCCATTGCACCTACTCACTGAATTTTCCCGTGTCATTATAGTCTTATTCTCCTCTAAAGTCTCTCATTTCTTACCTCTTACATTTTTACTCACTCATCTATGTAGTTTCATTCACAATGACATCGTCATTAATGAGTACCATCCAATTTCTCACTTTTTGCATCTTTCTTCTCTCCACTATCCACTTCTGCCCTTTTGCTATCATCCCATAAGTTTATCCAGCTCCCTCTTCAAATGTCTGCACTCAAAATGTCAAGTGACGACAAGCCAGAAAAAAGACCAAATACACAGAACAGTGAATTATGAAAATTGTTCTTCTCCTTTAATGTTCTGTCCCCCACACTCCCAACTTATATATACCATCTCTGAGATCACCACACTTCACAGGAAAGAAAATATTCTGAGAAATGGCATCTCAGATTTAGTATATGTAAGTCCATTCTTTCAGTCATTCAGTCTCCATATTTTGGGGACTTGTTTTAGTGGGCTCCAACATTTTAAATGGTTGCCATTTATCTTATGCTGTTTACCTCCATACCACAGAAAAGTATCAGGATTCAGGTACCACAGAAACGTATCAGGGTCTAAGTGTTGTTAATCATTGCTTGTTTCACCGCCTCAATCATTTTCACCTGATTAACTTCAATGTGCCAAGTCATGAACAACTTTAACTGGGAAGCTCTCCAGTAAGCCCTTAAGTCTGGTACACCCAGCCCTATCTTCTCTCTTGAGAGCAGCATACAGTCCTATGCAACTCTGAGCTTTCCCTAACCCCACAAAAGATTTCTTAAGCTATTATCTAACTTACAACTATCCTTGCTCTCCTCATGGGGTATGTCATTTCCCCAGATGCCCTTATTCCTATTATTTCCTATTCTAGTCCTCAGGAAGAGTCTACACCAATTTATCCTCTCCTGACTTGTAGAACTCTAGGAGAATTCATCTAGTCTCCTGGCTCTCACTGTCTTTATTTTTTTCCACCATTTTAATGTCTTCCTTGGTGATCTCTGCTTTTAGTCTGTTCTGCTCTTCCTGTGGTATCTGGCACCTTCCTCTATGCTTACCTCCCTCCTTTCCCATTGCCTTCCCTGGCAATTTTCCCGGGACAGGTTCTCGCAAAATTTTCTGTATGTTTCTCTGATAACTTTGACCTCTTCTACCTCCTTTCCCCCTATGTCCTTGATTACTTGTCTCCTCCTCCTCTTGGGTTTACAGTTATCAGCTGGGTGCTTACCTGTTAACTTCCCTATTATGCACCGTAATCCTTCCACTACCACATATTCACCTCTACTGCTGTTGTGACTTTGGTTTCCAGCTCTGCTCTTATTACCTTTTCTTTTATAGCTAGGTCTCTTTTGCCGTCTTCTCTATTGCCGATCAGTCTTTGTATCTTTACCAGTTTCCCTTTAGTCTTCCCATTTCTGCCTCTGTTTCTCTTCTCCTTTCCCCTTGCTGCTTAATGATTCTTCCTCTCATCATTAAACTCCATCACACCATGTACCTCCCTAGTTCTTTCCTGTGTTTCATTGTTTCCTTGCTTTCCACTGTTTCTTTTGCTAGTTCATTTAGTTCCTCTTCCCTCTTCATCTCTCTTTATTTATAGCTGGCCCATCTCCGCTCTATCTCTTCCCATTCTTCTTCTTGCTGCTGATTTACTGCTGCATGGTTAGAGGATATCTTCCTTAGATTTCAGTACTTTGTACTATTTTGCACTCCCTTTACTTCCACAAGAATCTGTCTAGCCTGCTGGCCTCCACAGTGCTATTTCATGGGAATGCATATTCCTTGGTATCCCCATGTGTCTCCTTCTACAGGTTCCTCCTCCCCCCCGTCTGCATCTGTAACTGTAGGTCCATCCTCATCTTTGTGTTATATTCCTTCCTTCCAAACCTCCTTTCCTTCTGTGGTTCCAGGGTCATGTTAAAACCTTTCCTGTCATTATCAACACTTCTATTTTTTCATTTTTCCCATTGTTCATTATTTGAAAAAGTCTGTTTAGTCTTTTTTCATCACTGTTCAGATTCATGTATGCTTCCTGATCTCCATCTTACCCCTTTTATTCTTCCTTGCCATATTAGCATATTTTCTCATCACTATTTCCTTGGTGACTGCGTGCATGCCTGTCTTAAACAGCATTGCCTCTCCTCCCCTCCCTTCCACCTTATTATCACTCTCCCCTTTGATCACTTTGACTTGTTTTCCAGATTATTTACGTTATTATGCAGCCACTGCACATCTCGACTGAGGTCTACCATCTGTTATTCAGTTCATGTCAGCCATCCTCAGATTACCTTCTGCTCTTCTACATTTCAGAGTCTTGTCCTGCCTTCCTTGCAGTTCTCCCTTTTCTTGTTCAATTCTGACCTTTGACTCAGTAACAATCCTGTACCACATGTGAGCTTCTCAAATAAAATACAAAGCCCTCCTGCTGCCTAGCCACTCTGAATGATTCAGAGGTAGTAACTGGTTGAATGCTATTACAGCTGTGAATGAGAGACATATGACATTTTGCTCAGCTAATCTGCCTCATAATGGCAACACAGTAATATTTATACTGATTACTTGTAGAAGGATGCAATAAAATGGCTGAATCTATGACTAAAATTCTGTGTTTGATGTGCAGGCTGAGTGTATCAACTTTTATTACTATCTCATCTAAAACCCTACTTGAAAAGTCTGTTTTGTGCTGTGGATACAAAGTAAGGCACAAAGGCTTCACTTTGTAAACATAACTGAAGCAACCAAGTATATTTAGGCAGCAATCGTGTGAATTTGGTCATAATAATGACAGTCCATTACTTGCAGATGGAAAAATGAAGACACTTTTGTAAGTTTAAT
Organism: Protopterus annectens; assembly: GCF_019279795.1. Lineage (NCBI taxonomy): Eukaryota > Metazoa > Chordata > Ceratodontiformes > Protopteridae > Protopterus > Protopterus annectens. The sequence continues at coordinate 461,437,501 of NC_056726.1, forward strand.
TAATTAATTAATCCATTCATTCATTTATTTCAGTTTGATGACTGGGGAAGTCCACTGGGCCAAGAAGAGCCCATTTTCAGCAGAGGCTTGGGGTGAAAAGCTCCAAATGACATTTACAAACATACAAAAGCAGTAGTTACATCATGCTGAGAATACAGTATAATACATATGAGGCATAATACTTATAATACAAACATGCAATGAAATACAAATAAAAGGATATTGGTGGAAATTTTTGTATGTACAAAGTTAAAATATCTATTTGACATGATAAATTCACATTTTAGATATAAGAAAATTTAACAAGGTTAGCCACGGTGCAACAGGAGACTGTCCAGTATAGGTTAATGGAATGTAGGAGTAGGCAAAGGAGTGGTATGAGAAAAAGGTGAGGCAAGGGGTAGAAGTAAGAATAGTTAGAGGGAGAGGTTTATGTAAGAGAGTTACATAGGCATGCCCATTTTGAAGCAAGATGTAAGAATAGGAGAGATTTAAAGTTGGCGTGGTTAGGAGTATTGCGCAGGGAGGGAGGGAGAGAGTTCCATAATTTAGATATGGAGCAGGATAGCAGGAGGTGGCCAGGGGCTCATGTGGGTTTGTAGATTTGTAGGAGGTGTTGGTTTTCTGATCTGAGTGAACAGTTAGGAATGTAGGGGGTTAAGCTGGCAGCGAGAGAGGTGGGCAGCTGGAAAGTTTGAAGATGAGCTTGTGGGCAGTGGTAAGTTTAAGGAAGTTTAGGTAATTTGGTAGTTTGAGACATTTCAGGGTATGGAGAGAGTGACAATGGTGGGGTGAGTTTTTTGAATTGATAGCGAATTTGCTAATTTTATTATAGCAAGATTCGATTTTGGATTGAAGGCTGAGTTGAAGATTAGTTAGCAGAGGAGCACCATACATAAGAGAGGGGAGACGGTAGGAGGAGACAAGGGTTTTTCCTGGTGTAGAGGGTGAGGTAGCAATTGTGTCTGTATAGGAGTCCTCGTTTTTGGTGTTTTTTTTGATGGTGGTTTGGATATGGGTGTCAAATTTTAGATGTTCATCGATGATAACACTGAGCAGTTTAGTATTTGATACAATTTTGATGGGGACATTATTCTGGCTGAGTATAGAGAATGAGTTTTTGTTGATAGGGGAGTTTCTAGAAGGGGAAAAGATCATCAGTTTGGTTTTATTTGTATTTAGGGCCAGGTGATTGTTTTGCATCCGGGTTTCTGTTTTGGAGAAAGCTAATTGGGTTTTTAGAAGCAGGTCAGAGGGGGAGGTATGCTGAACAGATGATTGTAGAATCATCTGCATATTGGATTAGTGAGGAATCAGGGATGGTGGGGTGATAGTTATTTATTTATTTATTTATTTATATTTGTTTACTGGGAAATTCCAACTGGACACAGGTCCTTTTTCAGTGGAGTCCTGGGGAGAAAAGCTCCACAGAACTATAAATGAGCAGCAGAGTACATGAAGAACAATTGAATATACATAAAATAGCAAATAATACATACTGCAGCAAACATTAGCTATACATACAATATGAAACATAGCAATGATACCAATATCTAGCTAAAGGCTAGGAATAAAGGTAGGATGTATATACAGATAGTACTAAGCTCAAACAGATACTGTTCTAAACTCATATACCTAAATCTTATATACAAATATTGCACTGAACTTTAGCAGATATAAAGCAGAAGCTCCACATGAAGGTGGAACAAGCTAGAAGGGCTAATGGGATGGAAGGGAAAGATAGAGGAGTAAGAGAGGAGACTGAGTGAGTAGTATATGTGGTAGTGAGAGGAAGATAGGTGTAAGTCAGTTGGATATGTGTTTGGAGTTGAGATGAAGTGAGGTAGTTAAGCATGTTATAACAGGTCTGAGAGATTGAGTGAGGAGGGAAGGGGAGGGTAAAGGATGAGTCAGAGCCCGCAGGGAAAGGAATGCAATGATCAGACGATGTGAGGCAGGGTGGCTAGGGGAGGGGAGGTAAAAGGAGGGTTACTAGTTCTAGTTGGGATTGGTGCATGGTCATAACCAGAGACGTTTTAAGTGAGTTTTTAGTGCAGTCTTGAAGTGATTGCAAGAAGGTAGTGTGGTTATAGAGGGGGGTAGATTGTTCCATAATCTGGATATGACACAGGAGAATAGTGCTTCTCCCACTGAGCTCTTGGGTTTGATCACTAGAAGTAGATTTTTGCTGCTGGAGCATAGAGATCTAGTGGAGTAGTAGGGCTGGAGAAGGTTTTGAATGGATGGGACTTTAAGAGGATGGTTTACTAACTTGTGGGCAAGGGAGAGTTGATTCAGGTGAAGAAGTTAAGGGAGTTCAAGCCAGTCAAGTTATCTAAGTGAGATACAGTGGTGGCTGCGATAAGATGCACCAGTGGCAAACTTAGCAATTTTATTGTAGCAAGCTTTGAGCTTGTTTAGGGCTTTTGTCTAAGGTAGGTAAGTATAGGAGAGGTGTAGAGTAAAGTGGAGATGAGGGATTGTTTGTTTCTGTACAATGCACCTAGTTTTTCTGAACTTTTTTTATGGTAAAAGATATGTGAGTGTCAAATCTGAGATTGTTATCAATCTCAACACCAAGTAGTTTGGTGTGTTCTGTTGGGGAGAGGATGGTTTTGTCTTTGGCTAGAATATTAAAGTGTGGGATAACTAAGTTAGATTTACTGGGTTGGAAGATAAGGAGTTTAGTCTTGCTCAAGTTGAGTAATAACTGGGCATTAGATAGCCAGTTTTCTACAGATGAAAAGGCTTCCTGTGTGATCTTGTGAGGTTCAGGTATAGTTGGAGCTGATCAGATGAGGGTGGAGTCATCTGCATACTGTATAAGAGAAGCATGCTTGGTGGCTGTGACTAGATCATTGGTGAAGAGTGAGAATAGTAGGGGACCAAGGATGGAGCCTTGGGGAACACCGAGTGTTACAGGAAGTCAAGGAGATAGGTCATTATGCCAGACAACTGATTGTTGGCGGCCAGTTAGAGAGGGTCCATATTATTTCTTCGACAGCTTAGGTTGTCGAATGCTCAATGATCGACACCTAAGCATCGAAGTTTCAAAATCGCGAATGGCCATGTAAGCAAATTCTTTCCTTGGGAAAGAATTTGCTTGGCTGTTATCAGGGATTTGCCCTTTCCCCAATGTAGAGTGATCTCGGAGTTGGTATATTTAGTTAGCTGGGTGTGGGGAGCACAGCCTCCCCATGTCAGGGGATGTAGGGGGGCTAAGCCCACCACTATATTTAGGTTGAAAAGTTAATTTCATTTTCAGACAGCCTAACGAATTCTTTCCTCAGGAAAGAATTCGCTTATATGGCCATTCACGATTTTGAAACTTTAATGTTTAGGTGCCGATCATTAAGCATTCGACAACCTAAGCTGTTGAAAAAATAATATAGACCCATTAGGTAGCTGTGAAACCAATCAGTAGCTGATTGGGGAAAGGATAGGTTAATGAGAACAGAGATTAGTAGTTTGTGTGAGACCATGTCAAAAGCCTTGGATAGATCCAGAAATATAGTAGAGGAGAACAGGCCATTATTTTTATGATGAAGGATAGCATTAGTGAAAGAGAGCAAGGTGGTAGTAGTGCTGTGGTATGGCCTGAAGCCATGCTGGGTGCTGGAGAGGAGGTTATTAGCTAAGAGTCAGTCTAAGACTTGAGAATGGATGCATTTCACAAGTATCTTGAAAAGTGGACAAAGACTTGAGAACGGATGCATTTCAGAAGTATCTTGGAAAGTGGACAAAGGATGGCTATGGGGCAGTAATTGGTAAGTTCAGTGGAGGAGCCACCTTTATGGAGGGGAATGATAAGCTAGGGCTTCTGCAGCTCTTTTTAAGTATTCAGAGGGGAGATTGTCAGCTGCAAGTTGTAGACTTAAGTTTCAATAGGAGTTTTTTTATATAGGAGGTAAGCGCTGATGAAAAAGAAAAGACTGTGGGCAGAGTATTTGATTTTGATGTAGGGAGGGTGGTTAGAGGGTTGTGTTGTTTAGTCGAGGATAGAATGGTTTCAGTAAAGTGTTTATTGAATGAATCAGCAATACTGCTGGAGGAAGGGGGAGTGGTAGGTGGGGGGGATGCCTACTTTACCTCGGTGGAGAATGGAGTTTATTGTGGACCAGAACTGCTTAGGGTTGTGATGGAAGGAGTTTAGGGCAGACTGATAATATTGGGTTTTATCTTCTTTTATTTGCTTTTTGATCTTGTTGCACAACTCTACGAATGACTGTCTAGAGGAGGGGGGTTTTGTTAAGTGCCAGTGCTCCCAGGCCTTATCTCTGATTTTCATTAGTGCCCTGGTGCTTTTTTGTAGTCAATGGAAGTACTGTGTTTTGATTCTGGCATTTCTTATGGGGGCATGTGTGTTTACGATGTTTAGGAATGTGCTATTGAAGAAGTGGATGGCTTCATCTAGATTGAGGTACTTTAGTGGTGTCCAATCACATTTTTGAAGAGATGAGATAAAGGAGAGAGGGTTGAAGTTTACCCTATTTTAGATTTGCCTATAGATAATGGATTTAGCATAATTTAAGTGGTGTCTCAGAAGGAATGTTGGAGTGTGGTAAACAGTCAGCTAAGTATGAGTGAGGGTCTTTATTGACTAATATGCAGTCGAGACTTGTATGTTTGTTAGAGTTTTTATTTATCCAGGTAGGTGACTGTATTAGTTGAGAGAAACCATGAAGGTTTAGGTGCTGGGCTGGATGATTGTTACTACAAGATAGCCAGTTGATATTAAAATCACCTAGGATTATAGTTTCCTGGTGTAGGGAATGATTAGCCCAGTTTAGGAGGTTTTCCAGGGGTGGGATGTTTTGGCCAGGTGGGAAGTAGCATCCTATGATGTTGTTTGTTTTATTTGGGTTTAGTTTGAGGTTGGCATATATGATTTCTTCATTTCCAATGTGGGGGCAGATGTGTTTAGGATCTGGATGTTGAGGTTGTGTTTAAACATTAGAGCCACACCACCCCCTTTCTTAGATTGTCTATCTCTCAAAGAATGTTATAACCTGTTGAGAGTATTTCCTCACTTTTGATGTGAGGTTTAAACCAAGTTTCAGTCATGATGAGAATATCAGGAGAGTATAAGGCTATGTTGGCATTTAGGTAATGGATTTTATTAGTTATACTTCTGATATTTAGACACATGAACAGGAGATCAGATGGCTTTCTGTTGGATGGTAGTTGTGAGAAGAAGCAGCTATTAGGCATATTTTTAGGTGAGGAGTTGGTAATGGTAGGGCCAGGGTTAGGGTGGATATCACCATTGAGAGATAATTTAGAAAGAGCAGTAAACATAAGTTTTATAAATCTGGTAATTAACCTGCCATATTTTAGGAATATTTTTGTTTACATGTAACATGTGACTGGTAGTATGGTGGGTGTATTGGGATAGAGATTGTGATGGTATGATAAGTGTAATTAGTAGGTGGGTGATGGATAGAAGTGAGAGTAAGGGTGCAGTAATAGTGGCGAGGTTTGTCTATTATGGAGTTCTGGTAGGAGGTAAGGTGTGCAAGAAGAGTGCAGGTAAGGAGTGTAAGCACATTAAGTAGTAGCATGACTATATATTGAAGAGTAAAGGGCCTAGAACAAAACCTTGGGGCATGCCTGTGGGGATGTGTAGGAAGGGAGAGGTTGAGGATTTCCATTGTACAACTTGTTGTTCTGAAAGGTAGCTAGCAAACCAGGCTATGGTGGAGAGAGAGAGGCTGAGAGATGAGAGTTGGGATAGGAGTAAGGGGTGGTAGATGGTATCAAAAGCTTTGGATAGGTCGAGGAACAGGGTAGATACGAGTTTGCCAGAGTCGCATGCTTGGTTAATGGTCTCGTGAAAGGAAAGGAGGGCAGCCATGGTACTGTGGCCAGGGTGGAAGCCATGTTGAGTGGGGGTGAGAAGATTGTTGTGTGTTAAACATGGCATTAGTTGTGAATGGATAAATTTTTCCAGGATTTTAGAAAGTGGAGAAAGGATGGCAATAAGCCTGAAGTTGGTGTTGTCAGTATTTTTACCACCCTTATGGAGAGGGATGATGTATGCATGTTGTCAGATAGAAGGGACATAGGCTTCTTGGATGCATCGGTTTATTTAGATGGAAATGGGAAAGGCCAATGCTGTCAGCAGATATTTTGAGAAAGGCTGATGGTAGATTATCAGGTGCATTGGGGCAAGGTTTAAGTTGGTGGAGTATTTTTTTTTATTGTACCTGTGGGGATGGGTTTTAGGTTGAAGGGGGGTATGTAGTCAGAGAGATGTGGGGCGCAGGTGGGGTTGGGGATAGGGGGTGTTTTTATAGAAAGAGGAGGATAGTTTAGCTATACAGTCCACAAAGAAGGAGTTTAATAAGGTGTCACTTTCAAGGTTGGTAATTTGGGGTTGTGACAGGGATTATCTTTATTTCCAGGGTGGAGGAGGGAGCCCCAGCAGAGGTGAGCAAGAAGCAATCAGTGAATGCTTATACCAATGTAGGTAGCAGGTTTAGTCAATTGTTTGAGATATGCTTATACTTTTAGCTGGAAATTAAAACTTTCAGTCCGTAGAGGCTCTATGTAGCAGTTTAGCAGTAACTTATTGTCGGACTGCTAGATTAGGGAGAGGAGCTGCCTGATTGTTTTTGGATCAGAGGGAAGAGGCAGATTGGCAGGGGACTGTGACTGCTTTGGTGGCTGGCTGCTAGGAGGGGAGTTATGGAGTTCTGCGGCCACCGAGTGGTAAAATACTGGTGGACAAGAAAGAATTGGGGGGTCCCTGAGAGTGTGCACATTAATGGGAAGTGCTCAAAAAGGAATAGCATACACTTTATACTTTAAAAGCTGACAAGGCCACTGGAGGTTATATGCATTTGTGGTGGTGCAAATTATAGAGCTTTCTTGGGAAAACAGTGAATTCCTCAGTCCTGGGCAGAAGGTGGTAACACTGCAGCGCTTTTTTTGACAAACCCTTGACAAAAATTCAGTGTGTATAGCAAATGTGCACCATATTACAAGTGGGGATGTGCAGAAACTAGCTGTGATACAGTGCTGTGAAAATGTGTGAGAAGGAAGTCAGAGAATTCAATCTGGCAGGCCTGTAAAATGTTTGAGCAGTGCTAAAGCAAACTCTGCAGGAATTGCAAAAGCTGTGCGCAGCAGGCATAACCTAAGGAAAAAGAGTGAGCTTTCAGAATTCTACTACCAATCAAGTTATTGTAGATAAAGAATGCAAGAAAATATTACTGTAATTAGTTCTTCATTATTAAGCACAAAGCATAAATTAGACAATGCAGAGTGAAAAGCAAAGAATGACAAGTGATATTCTGACAAACTGTTCTGATTTGTCTGAAGGTTTGATATACCTATCTACAGAATCTCATTTAAAACTTGTGCCAGAATCAGTTCCAGTGATTCATGGTTCACATACCCAACACACTTAGGATTAATACTGAACAATTATTAAAATATATTGAGTCATTAAGAGTTAAGTTAAATGGTTGGGAGGATGGACTAATGGTTAAGGTGCTTGTCTTGCAAACACAAGGTACAGGGTTTGAATCTCACAGGGGATAATTGGCTGGGTTTAAAATGACTCCCAAGGGCAGTTAGCCTAGTACTAATCTAATCTAATCTAAGCAGACAGAAGCTATAAAATGAGTCAGTACTACAGTAACTGTAACTAAATAGGAAAAGGTCAGACTTTGTACTGATATGTAAGATCTCAATAATTGTATCATAAGGGGCACTACACTTTGCAGTTGCTGAATATTGAATGGTTAGTACATTAGTTCCAGTCTTCAGTGCAAACCTGAGATTTAGGCAAATAAAACCAAAAGAAAAAAGTTCCAAAATCTCTACATTCAATAAACCTTTCAGTAGATACAGATTTTTATGGTTGTCTTTTGGAATGTCATTGGCACCAGAGGTGTTTCAACATACTCTTGGCTCTCTCATATTTACTAACCCTCGTAAATCTGACCTTAAAATCTAGAATCTTGTTACCATAAAATTGCTAAATTTGCCACTAATTACCCACACAGATCTCACCACTGCTCAGCTCTTTTAACATTAAACTGACTAGAGCTTCCCAACCTTCTATCTCTCAATCAACTATCATTAGCCCACAAGATAATCTACCACTCCAACAACTGCCCTGCCATCTCCTCTTTAGTTCAACTTAATACTAATAGCAGATCCCTCAGATCTTCCAACAAACTCCTACTAAAAGTATCCAATTCCCACAACCAACATGGCGACTCCCTCTTTTCACACAGAATAGCCAAACTCTGGAACACACTTCCAGACACTATAACAAAACATACAGTACATAACCAATTCAAATCACTCCTAAAGGAATACCTCACCAGTGACTGCCTGTGCTCCTGCCTCTCCCCAGGTTAATCTACTCCCCCACCCTTAGTTTTCCTTTCTCACCAGACCATCTAACATCCCTGTTGTAAACTTTAACTTATATACTATCTACTGTTTACTATGTACAGTCCTACTGATTGTATTATATTTACTGTGACTGGGTTGTACCCTGCAACTGTAATTGCATAGTTCTACTGATTGTATTACATTTTCTGCTACTTGTTTGTGTTGTACTACTGTGGAGTTTTCCCCCTGGGTCTCCACTAGTTAAAGGGACCTTCAGCTGTACTGTTTCTAGATACTGTAAAATAATTCTGTTTTACTAATGTCTACTGATACTGTTACTATGTTTTTGTTTTTGTTTATTGTCATATATTACTGTGGAGCTTTTCTCCCCAGGTCTCCACTGAAAACAGGCCACTGGCCTAGTCGGACATACCCGGTCAACAAATGTAATAAATAAATAAATACTGCAGCAAATATGAAGCACTACAATGAGGCATTAACATTATTGATGACATTATAATTTGGGGGGGGGCTTAAAGGCAGAAACATGACAGATGACTGACCAAGCTTTTATACTGGTTGCAGGAAGTGATTTGAAATTCAACAAAGTTTGTGACAAATAGCTGACACATCACTGACACACACAGGGCACATACCGACAGAAAATATCTACAACAGATGCTAATCAAGATCATGCAGTAGTTAGCACACAGACACCTACTGAAATGTATTCGCTGATGTAATTGTTGGGAATAGTCCAATACCTGTGCAAGTTCACTTCATACTTGCCAGAGATAACAGTGACACTAAGAAAGCTACCAGAGTATGGTGTTAGCAGAAAGAAAGAAACATTTTGAGGTACCAAAAGGGTTGATAACTGACATAAAAGCCCTATGAAATAATAGTATCTACAACCCTTTACATTTATACATGTTAATAAGGTTTAGGATGACTTATGGTACAGGTAGGTGGTCCAGTTTTACATCTTCAACACTGATAGATGCACAGAATCACTAAGTGCTGATAGAAAAGGAAATGGTGGCAACAGTGCTGAGACATCAAATGTTCTGTGACCATGTGTATGGAAACACATTAGTGTAGAGTTTGGCAATAAGCCACTTCAGAGAACACTTAAGAAATTATTATACAAGGCACCTGTGTTACTACAGACAATGTGATTGGCTTTACAAAAGCATGAACCCAGGGAAGCTTATGCATGCTACAGATGCAGTTAGTAATCCATATCTCAAGGAATATAAAGATCTGCTGGAAGAAGACATAGAACTGTTATGGGTGATAATACGACTGAGAATGTCTGCTGAGATGCTTCATTGATTGAAAGCTACTAAGACAGATGACCTAGATGTGCAACGTCTTTGTGATGTCATCATGACAGGATGATTGGATGGACTGGAGCAAGGGCAGTCACTGGTCAAGCCATTTTGTCCTATTGAGATGAAGTGTCACATACCTAAAGATTTACACTGAAAGGTAATAAGGGGATTATACCTATTGAACTACAAAATCAGGTGCCAGTGAAGATGCATAAATATCATCTGGGTACATTGAAATGCCAAGAAAGATCTTGGGACATCATGTATTAAACTTATATCCTCCAAGTAAATCAAGCAGATGATATATGGCAGTGAACTATTTGGCATATTGAAAAATCAAAACCAGAAGGAAGTATCAGTTAACTCCATATGAAATTTCTTCTTTGCCATGTATGCAGATAGGTGCTGATTTATTCCAGTAAAACAATCTCAATTTCTTTCTGTATAGTAACTGCTACTCAAAATAAAACCAACACAGCTGCATATGGAGCAAATCGATTAGTAGGGCTTGCAACAACAAACCAATCAGCTCTACTCCCATGAAAAATCCATCAGGAAACATTCACAAAACAGTATACACTTTTACTGGTTAAAAATGGTCCAAATCTTATCCCGTAACACCAAATTAGTTAAGCTCTTTTATCCAAATTTCAACTAGGACTTCTTCAGTATTGAATGTGCGTGCTAATTATTTAACTTTATAACTCCCCCTTACTGAACATGGCTACCCTAAAGCTATACTCTCTCGAAACTCATAGAATTCTAAAAATAAGCCCTAAGGCTGCTTACATTCCTAAAAATACATCAATTGAATAAATATACATTTCCTTTAATTTACATAAGAGAACTATCCAGTCAAATCTTATTTAACCCCAACATCTAGTCACCCTGTAGTAAATACATAGCGAGGTAGATGAATAAATAAATAATATAGTCAGTCAGCGTACTATAGTATAAAAGTGGATAACAAATAGAAAACTGTTCCAAAACCAAACAATAATACAATCTCTAAAATCTTCCTAATCATTCAAACTTTCCCTGAAGCTGTAGCAAGTGGTGGGACTACTGGTTTGTTGTGATGAGCCCTCCTAATTGATCTGCTCCACATGCAGTTGTGTTGGTTACTTGTATTTGGTTCTGCATACAGTACATGTGCTTGTTATACGTTTCATGCTGCTTAAACTATCCTGAAGTTGTTTAGCTAAAGGATACTAAAGCACACTTAGGTATTATTGTATTAAAATCAGTCTTCATTAGGTGGAAGGTGACAGGGGTACAATCAGTAGGTGCTGATGGTGTGAGAACTACCATACCAGTATTGATTTTTGAAGCCACGAGGACTTCAGAAATCAGTGCTGATACTGCATTTGTAGTCACCGATGAAGCTCTGTAGCACTTTTGTGTGGTTGCTTGAAGTGATACCTAAAAGCAGGGCTACTTAGACTTGTAATTGTAATTATTATACATGTTTTGGCAGATTAAACAAAAGCATTTAAGTGTTGGGATTATAAATAGTTCATAAAGGGTTCATGGCAATAGAATTTTGTTTCATGTAAGGTACATTGATTCTTGCTATACTTAATAGTGTACATACTTAAATATTATATAATAATGTAATTGTAAATATTATTGACATAGATGGCATTTTCATTTTACTGAAGGGGGATGTCACCTATTAGGTATGTGAATACTGTAGCTTTAAGAATAAAAGCAAACACGGGGTGTGTATCCTGTCACCATGGCTAAGTCTTTAGTTATTTAGCTGTAATTGTAATATTCTCTTTGCCTTCTTGTCTGCTGATCACCAGCACTCTTCTCCTACAGGCCATAAACCATTCATTCCATGAGAAGAGGGGAGGCCCCTGTCTATTCAGGGTGAGTGCATGTTTGATGGAGCCATTCACCTGGCAGGCTTGAGCTTTCTAGAGTTTGGTTGTGTTCTACCTTGCTTTACTGCTTCAGCTTGCTTAAGGTGGACTAGTCACACACTTGTCACAAATTAGTGGCCTGATGGTCTGCCTTCATAGTCCATTGCCAGGGTCTACCGTGTTTAAAGGAGGACACTAATTGTCCCCAGGCTAGACAGCTACACAATGCCCTGCCGCATAACCTTGCATTATTCCCCATGGTGAGGATAAGGTACCTTTTTAAATGGCCCTAACCCAACCCTCAGTGGTTAACCTGCATACCTGCATCACCACAGGGGCTTGTAATGCCTCAGAATTATGCTTGTGTGCTTCTGTGCATACACAATGGAGGCTGCCATCATTGACATGCTGATGCCAAACATATGTTTCCATCCTGTACCATGTACAAGGTACCTGCATGCATTAGGTGTTAGTAATGCAATGACTGCATTGCCCACCCAGGATGGGCAAGTCAGTATGATCCAGTTATTCTCACCTACTCCTGTCTGCTACTCCAGCCCCTGACCAAGTACTCCATCTCAGGTGATCTGGGTCATATTCAACAATTTATCCCTCTATGCCATGGAGCCAGGGCCAGGCTGTGTCTTCAGTATGGAGTAAAAACTTTTAATCTGGAAGCATCTCTGTGTATACTTATGTGTTCTGTGTCTGTGTTGCCATCTGCTATCCTGAACTGTTAACTTACCAAGTACTTTACCTTGTAAATATGGAAAATTTGAAATACACAACCACATTAATAGAAACAGAAATGAGGGCAGTTTATTTATTTCTTAATTTAAGTTTGTTAACCTGGTAGATGAACTAATCTAAGAACCCTTTTTAGTTATGACCAGAAACAAGAGGCAAATACAGCAGTTGGTAACATTACATTAACAAATCATTTCAGAAGATTTTAATTCAGACATTATTACATAAATACAGCATTGTTCCTGATAATCAAGATTGTCACTACCACCTATATACAGTGCAAATTATAACACTAAGCCTTACAGTAAAAGATGATTTGTAGCTGTGACAATGTGAGGTATCGCCAGCTATGCCAGGAGAAGTAGGGCAGTGGATGTGTAACATATACCAGCACAGCTGGCTTGAATTTTGTAAATAATTACATGCCATTTGTATATCAAACTGATTTGTACAGATGCTTGTGTTGAGAATGTATTTGTAAAGCTGCTTGTGTTAAAAATATACCAACACTGTATCCTGCTGGACAGAGGAAGAACTATACATGTATTATTGTAACTGTTGTAATGTATACATTGTAACAGAGGATACTGGAAGAGAAGAGGTTAATCTCAATCCACCTGAGTTTGAAAAATAGTTTGAAATTAAATTACCTAGTTTAGGCAATAAAGATAGTTATCAATGCAGCCAGAGACAAACATTCTGCACTAAGAAGCTTTCTCTATTGTCTTTGAGGTGAACTAATTACTACTCTTGAAGGGTAGAGGTTTGAAATTGTTTTATGACTTACAGAAGCTGCAACAGATCTTAGAAAGCTGTATGTGGGTCTATTATTGACACGTGTGCCAAATCCAGGCAGCTTCTAGCCAAGAGGAGCAGATATATGTGATGTCATTTTGTAATCCATCATTAAAAATGATGTTTTAATACTAGGTGAGACTGACATCTCAGAGCAGTCTGTTCTTGGAACCTGACAAAGAAGGACCCGTCACCTACTTCATGTTTCCTTGTGCTAGTAAGTGACCAGGGAACAGTAACTCTTTAGATCAATCAGGAAAATATATTGAGACTAGTTAAGTACTGTGGTATCTATGTGAATCTATTTGTCTGTGTTATTTTAATATTTCCTGTGATTGAAACTTGTGTTCATTGTAAATAGATATTTAGTATTTTTATGCTCTTTTATTATTTATTATTAAATATATTTAAACTTTTCATTGTGGCCGGTCCTTTAGAGAACATTCTAACATTTGCGAGTGCTTATATCTATTTGGTGTCTCTGTGGCCATTCCTGAAAGCCTTAGTGCATTGGTCAAGCACTACCATTTGTATTAATATTAGTTTCACTCATTATAATTGGGCACCTTTGTAAGAGCCTTAGAGTAGCTGACTTTGCAGTGTCTGATGGCAGTAACTACCTTATAGTCCTGGCAGATATGGACATAGCTAGTAAATCTGTGCCAGTCTTTCCCAGGTGTGTGTGTGTGTGTGTGTGTGTGTGTGTGTGTGTGTGTGTGTGTGTGTGTGTGTGTGTGTGTGTGTGTGTGTGTGTGGTTTCACAGAGAGGGTGCTGGAGGGCTTGGCTTGGACACTCAGCTAAGGACTCAAGTCTATAGCTTTGACAGTGTGGAGCCTTATTGGGGACCTGGAGGAGAGAGAGAGAGAGAGAGAGAGAGAGAGAGAGAGAATAATCCAGACTTTGGACTGAATGTGTTCCCTGTGCGCTCTTAAGGGAAATTGTCCTAGATCCTCTCCTGTTTGGTATCTACTTCTCTGAAGTACAGGCTAACACAGAAGGTCTTTGGCTAACAAAGTTCGCAGATGACTGCAAACTGAGAGCCATAATGAAAACTCCTAACGATGTGGCCATCATACAAAAGGGTCTCACTGAGACAGATGCCTGGTGTCAAAGCCATGGCCTCAAGCTCAATGCCAAAAAGTGCATTGTCATCCCTTTTGGTAAAAACTCTGTACCCATGAACTACCACATAGGCGGTAGTCTACTTAACACCGAAAGTGTGATAAGAGACCTTGGGACACAGGTGGACAATGGTCTCTCCTTTGATAATCACATTGCCACAGTAGTCAGGAAATCCTTCTACGTGGCACACCTCATCACAAAAGGTTTCTCATCCAGGAAAAAAGAGGTCATTGTTCCCCTCTACTCATCACTCATTAGACCCATTATAGAGTATAATGCCCCTTTTGGTATGTACCTCACAAGACATCTACAACAACTGGAAAGGCCACAGAAATACCTCACAAAGAGGATTACCAGCCTCAAACAGATGCCCTATGCAGACCGTCTCAAAAAACTCCAGCTTTACTCTGTTGCATATCGCCTACTCAGAGGCGATCTCTGCCTAACATACAAAGCTATGTCAAACCCAGAGCTGTTGGACATGTTCCACTTAAGGAAATCCCAATCCTTCTGAGCTACATGCTCTAGGGACCTAAACCTTGTCACCACGATAAACAAACCATGCTGGAGGGATAGATTCCTGTTCTAAAGACTTTCCATATTCTGGATCAAACTACCTATCTATATCAAACAAAGCTCCTCATTAGCACACTTTAAGAAAAATCTTGATGATTGGATGGGAGATAGGAAATTCACCCCGGGGATGACTTCTGTGGCTCTGCTTGACAGGGGCACAGGAAAATAATTTTCTTGGGTGGCAAAAGCCAGGGTTCCATTTGGCTAGGCTTATATAGGCCCTAGGGCCAATGGGGTTTATATCAGTCCATCGAAACAGCTGAATATCGAATACTAGATGTTCGAACTGTAAAGTTCGAACACTGGTAATCGCGAAGCCACAGCCCACTAAATTCTTTCCCAGGGGAAAGAATTTGGAGGGCCATTTCTGTGGCTTCGCTAGTATCAGGACTATAGTGGGAAGTTACAGGTTGGGTTCAGGTAAGTGTGCGATTGTGTGGATGTTAGGGTTAGGGCACGGGGTAGGTGAGTTAGGGTTAGGGCTCGGGTGAGGTGGGTGTGCGATAGTGAAAGACTTTAGGGTTAGGGCGGGATAAGTGAGTTAGGGTTAGGGCGCTGGTCAGGTGAGTGTGCGATAGTGACAGACCTTAGGGTTAGGGTTTGGGTTAAGGTAAGTGGATAGGTAGTAGTGTCTGTACAGTTTAGTGTAGGGTTAGATGCAGGATTTTGAGTGTATGTGTGTGGATTGATGTTGTTTTGGTGTGTTTGTGTTGCGTGTGTGTTTCTTGGAACAGTGATTTTTTTCCCTGGGAAAAAAAAATCGCTGTTTTAAGATTTCGATGTTTTGGCAGTTCGTGGTTTGAAGTTTGAACATATGGTGTTCGAACTTCAGACGTTTCGATAAACTGATATAGATCCGGGCCAATAGCCTAGTACCTACCTATGAACCTATGCAGATAGCTCTGTCTGAAAATACTGGGTGTATCTATTTCTGTTCCAAGTGAATGTCCCTCTCCAGTGTCAGTGGTGAGGATTCAGGCTCCTTGATTACTGGCCCAGAGTGGGGATATCACAGTACCCAGGATGAGATTGTCAATAACAATAACAACAACAACAATTCATTTCTCATAATGTATACACTTTAATGTGACAGTATTCCACAATACAGTATCTGAATCAGAATATATATGGAACTCAGCTTTATTTGCACACTGATATAATAGTTCTGTTTTGGAAACAATAGTTTCTTGATCTACAAAAGTGTGTTTAATTTATGAGGTGACAGTAATGAACAGACCTATATGTACCTAATTAACATAACTGTATTTACATATTAACAAATAATGCTGTCAACTGTTTAACCACATTAGATAAAGTATGACAAAATCTAACATCCTTCAATCTGTGTAAAATTATGTATAATGCCCATATGTAATTATCCTGCTTATCTAAAGAGGTACATTTGTTTGCTTCAAGAAGGTTAGATATAACCTTTTTTTTACAGGTTTAAATTCCATATCATCTATTGCTTTCATTTATCCATCTGTCCATCCAGCTACCCACCCAGCCATCCATTCATCACCCCTTTTCTCATTTTTTGCATATGGAATCAGGTTGTCACTTCAACAGTGACAATCATCTAGAGCCAAAATTCATACTGTCTTGTCCTATTAGCTGAAGTATTCCAGCAAGCTTGGCTAGTTTTATAAACGGCTTTTTATGCAATATATTCTAAAAAGTGGTCTGAGAAAGTGAGTTTCTTCAGTTTCCACCATTTATTCAGATGGCCTAAAGGTGGACAAGTAATATGAGCAATAATGCTAGGAGATACAGGTATACATAGACACAGCCTTCAGCAAACAGTCATTAATCAGCTATATAAGCAGCTGGTGAGACATTCATTTACAGAAATGTGTCTTTTTGTTTATTTGTTTGTTTGTTTGTTTGTTTGTTTGTTTGTTTGTTTGTTTGTTTGTTTGTGGACCCTACACTACTCTAAGTTTAATCTTCTCCTCAGCAATCATGGCAGTGCTGTGCTCTGAGCAGAAGATACATTGTGTACTACATATACTTGTCCAGTTTTATTGATTTAGTTCAGTACATGGTACAATAGTTTACCAATAAAATACAGAACGGTATAGAGAGTTATATCTAAGCAGGAGTCTTTCTTTTAATTAGAATTAATTAGAGTTTCTAATTAATGAACACATCTGACAGTGCTGTAGTTCTGTCTGCAGTCTGGTTAATGTGCATGCACACCCTGGGTTCTTCTGCTTCTGCCTAGTGCTCATTTTCCTCCTCTCTCTCTCCCATATCCCCAGCTGGGTCTACTTCTAAATTTCAAACTTTCAAAATGTCAAATTTCTTATGGTCAAGACCATAAGATCGAGGTTTTGAAACTTCAAACCATTTAAATGGAGATTGCCATATAGCATGGAATGGTATATTTACCATTTCCTTACTGTAGTGCAATCTCAGAGTTGAAATATTTAATTAGCAGGGAGTGTGGGGGTGTAGGGGGGCTTGCCCCTTGTAAAAATGTTAAAAAAAGATTTTTTGTTTTTATTTTTATTTTATTTAAATTTTGAAGTTTCAAAACTTCAGTCTTATGGTCTTGGCCATAAGAAATTTGATGTTTTGAAAGTTAAAAAATTAGAAGTAGACCCCCTCAGCCACCTTCAGTGATCATACATACATTTTTACATGCCTAGTAATACCCATCAGTTACATACAGCCCAAAATGCGTACTGATCTCACTCCCCTAATAAAAAGCTTCTAATCATTAACACAACCTTACCCACATTTTTCAAATTAATTCTCAAACACTTACATTATAACATGGAGTCAATATACAGTATATAATGGTACAGCATATATTAACCTTTAGTGCCTGTCAAGTCCTTGCAAGGTACTGTTTACCACTGTTACCTACTGCTAATATACAATACCTACTTACTTTTTCTTTCATCTACTTTTTTATTCTATGCCCACAAGTCACTGCTGAAATTCCACAAAACAACCCAACACTCTCTTTTCTGACACCACAACAAAAAACAGATTTTTGGCTCATACTTTTGGTCTGTTCCTCATAAAATTTGTGATTTTCTGGCAAATCACTGAGGATTTAAGTTACAAAATAATGACAAACATTTAAGTTTCAGGCTTCATATCCTTTAGAAAATGCATGCTAATGCAAAACCTGTTATTGAACCAACTTTTTAAGTTTATAAGAGCAATATTTAAAATCTGTTCCTATTTTTGGACCTTTGTCCTCCCACAGTTTTTGGCTCTGTCCAGATTTATGGTGTTAAGAGGTTGAGAGGTATGTGTCCCTGCACCACAGAAGTTAAACAACTCCCGCATGAAAATCACAACCACTGAAAACCCCAGTAAACACAATTTTCTAAGAATACAACAAATCTACACATTTATGTCAACAAACACCTGTTGGGGAAAAAATAACACCAATCAGTACAAACTTATTACCAATTTCCTTTTCACAACTTTACATGACTAACGTCACTACTTCCAATCCTGCTTCTAAGAGCCAATGTGGGATACAACCCAAGTTCAACCCCTCATTCTAACCAAATATGTAGAATACAAAACCACTGAAATCCCAACACTCAACATAAGAAACAAACTTGAGCAGATTAACACCTTACTCTAAATCCACTCCTAGACATTGTTGCTATCGCAGAGTCATTGATCAGAGAAGACACCTCAATGAACATGAATTGAACCAACTAATTGAAAAAAATCCTCTATCTAAACATATACTCTCTAACACTACCCATAGGCTACTCTCCACTTTAGATCCAGACAAATTTAAACACAGACAATAAATTAACTGCCACTAGCTGCTCAGCCATACATAAATGTACTGACAGTTGGAGGTTTTATTTTAAACCTTCTTGACCCCCACTCACATACTATTAGCAAGTTCCTTATAGTACTGTACCAAATGCAAATCCTACAATGCCCTATCAGACCCAAATTCAGAGCAATTATACGCATCTTGATCAAATGATTACAAATTCAGACAAACATTTTTACAGTGTTAATGTTCTAGCCTTTTCTCTCAAAAAAAAAGTAACAGAAACTGTACTTAGTCTAATGTACACTGCAAGTGTCAGCAAACACATATCCTATGCATATGCAGTACAACAGGAAGCCATCTTCTTCTGATGAAGATTGGCCATAAGCACTATCTAAAGAAGAGGTGCACATATACGATGCTATTATTTAAAAAGTGTAAGAAACTACTTTTTTTTTAAGAGGAAAATGTCATCTTTAATAAAGGTGAGCAATTTCTTCTGCTTTGGCATTGCATATTAGTCAACATCCACTACTGTCTGTGTGTAGATATTGCTCTTTTATGAATGGCTGACTTATTTGTTTGATCACTCAGGCCTCGCACTCTTAATTGAACCATGCCAGTTGTGGGTAAACCCAGCATTACTAACACCCATTTTGGATTATTACTATAATATATTCTCACCAGGTGTGTTCCACAGCCATCATTTACAAGTGTATCGTCAATGGTACTGTGACTATGATGAGTGCAACAAAGGCAAACCTAAAGCTGTTTGATGAATGGGTAGGCTCATAGGTAGTTACTACACATACATTCCAAGTTCTTGTGGGGGCCTAACCCGATTTCCTAGCTGCTTTAGAGCATTGTCTGGTTAAGTGACTTGCTCACAATCACATAGCAGGCAAATAGAGGCTGAGGTAATCAAATCCAAGACTACTGGAAGTCACAGCCCTTAAGGCCAAATACAACACCAAACATACTTGTCATAGGTGACTCCATAGTCAGACACACTGACGTCCCACTCACCAGGCTGAACAAGGAGAGGGTCACAGTAAGCTGCCTATCGGGCGCTAGAATCCGCCACATAACACAAGCACTCGGGTCACTCCACAGCAAGTACAAATATGACACAGTCATTGTCCATGCTGGTGTGAACGACCTGAGACGTACCTCCCTGGACTGCATGAAAAGAGACATAGAGGAGCTCTCTGATTATGTAGCCCAGGCAGGTATGACCCTAACCCTGAGCAGTATCCTTCCTTCACCAAGAATGATGCCACAATATAGAGACAAGATGATCAGCTTTAACAATTGGCTTAATGTCTGGTGTCATTCAAAGGGGATCCAGTGTCTGTCTGCCTGGGATGACATGCTTGACAAGCCACGCTGCTTCAGAAGGGACGGCTTGCACCTGTCACCCCTGGGATTCCGGATATTGGCTAAGGCTCTTGCCACCCCCATAGTGCCTTTTTTAGGCAAGGCTCAAATTCTAAACCTACCACCCTAGAAAACTAAAATGGGAAGAAATTGAGGGTAATGCTGCTCAATGCCAGAAGTCTAAATCTCAAAATGCACGCACTCGAGGCCCTTCTCAGTATGGAGAACATCGATGTCTGTGCTGTAACTGAAACCTGGTTCAAGGCTCCTGAGAGCAACCCGGCACTATTAGGTTTTACCTCATATCATGCTCCGCCCCAAAACCCGGACCACTCCACAAAAGGAGGGGTGTATCCATATTCATAAAGGATACTCACACCTCCAGGTTGGTGGCAACGCATGAAGCTTCGAAACCATCCAGGTGCAACTAACAATAGGCAAAACTGCTCTACAAATTGTAGCATGCTACAGGCCACCCTCTCAAACTCAGGAACCCCACACAGCCTTCCTGAAGACACTGGAGGGTATAAATGTATCTCCAAACACCATCATATTGGGTGACTTCAACTACCCGAATATAGACTGGGAACATTACTCAAGCCCTAACTTTCTAGCCCAACGGTTCCTGGAGTTCATAAATTCAAATGCCATGGAACAGCTAGTCACTGTTCCCACGAGAGGAGAAAATATACTAGATCTCATTGTCACAAACATGGGGACAAAATGCTCCACACCGAAGTATATCCCTCATTGGTGAGATCTGATCATAAACTAATCTCACTGGAAATCCACATCCCCCCACCCCAAACAAAAGACCATAGTGAAGAACTTCTAAAGCAAACTTCACACTACTCAAGACTGGTGTGGTATCCTTCAAGGCCCCTGAGTCAGAGGAAACCACAACCCAAGCTGCGGAAGCCCTTACAAATGCCTTCTATGAACACCTCCAGGACTGCATGGATCAGGCAATCCCAAATAAAACCAAGACTCTTTCCACAAAGGGCAAACGTCCAGTCTGGTGGACCCCAGCCATTAACAAACTTTACAATAAGAGGAGAAAGCTATTACATGATAGAACAAAATCCATAAAAGGGAAGTCACCCCTGATCATTATTAGTAAAAATTACGAGCACTCATAAAATCAACTAAGGCCAATTTTGAGAGAAAAATTGCCATGGATTCAAAGGACAATCATAAGGCCTTTTTCAGCTATGTTAGGAACCTGGGTGGAAACTCACAGATATGCTCAGAATTAGTCCAAAATGATACAAAAATCACTGAACCCACAGACATTGCCAACATACTGGCAGACAGGTTCAGTGCAAACTTCACCCCTCTCCCCAAAGGAGAGATAACTATCCCAGCCGAGTGTAGCCTCCCGGACATCTCAAATGCCAGGTGAAAGCTGCTCTCTCTAAAGCTAAAAACACAGCATCAATGGGACCGGATGGTGTCCCGGCTGTGTGCTACACGAGCTAAATGAGGAATTAAACCCGCACATAAGGCAGCTGTTTAATCTCAGCCTTACCACAGGATCGTGCCCAAGGAGTGGCGACGGCAACTGTGGTCCCACTCCACAAAGGTGGCCTCACGGACCCTGGTAATTACCGCCCCATAAGCTTAACAAGTCTAGTCTGCAAAGCTATGGAGAGGATCATAATGGAGCTCATAAACAAAGATATAGGGGACTTGCAGACATTGGACCCGACCCAGTTTGGCTTTGTCAAGGGAAGATCATGCCTTTTGAACTTGGTCGACTTCTTGAAATAGTCACCAAGGCCATTGATGAGGGAAAGGCAGTCCATACAGCCTACCTTGACCTTGCAAAGGCTTTCGACACAATACCCCACTCGGGTATTGTAGAAAAACTTACCAGCTTAAATGTAAACCCATATGTCACAAGATGGGTTGCAAACTGGCTTAAGGACAGAACCCACAGGGTTAGAGTTGCTGGCGCTGTGTCAGACTCCAAGCCGGTCACAAGTGGTGTCCCACAGGGCTCGGTCCTTGGCCCCTATTGTTTGGCATCTACTTCTCAGAAGTACAGGCCAACATGGGAGGACTTTGGCTGACAAAGTTTGCAGATGACTGCAAACTGGGCCATAGTGGAAAGTGCATCGGACACTGATATCCTTCAGAAGGGACTCACGGAAACAGATAGCTGGTGCCAGAGCCATGGCCTGAAGTTAAACGCCAAAAATGTATAGTCATACCCTTCGGGAAAAACAAGGTAACCCCAAGCTACCATATAGGTGGCAATCCACTAAGCACAGAAGAGGTTATCAGGGACCTGGGGACCCAGGTTGACAGTGGCCTTTCTTTGACACTCACATTGCTAAAGTGGTTAGAAAGACCTTCTACATTACCCACCTGATCATGAAGGGATTCACATCCAGATCTAGTGAGGTCATTGTTCCCCTGTACTCTTCACTTATCAGACCAATGATCGAGTACAATGCCCCATTCGGGATGTATCTCACCCGACATCTGCAGCAATTGGAGAGACCCCAAAAGTTCCTCACCAAAAGGATAAAGGGACTCCAAAATCTGTCATATGCTGCCAGATTGAAGAAACTCCAGCTCTATTCAGTCGCATACCGCCTGCTCAGAGGTGACATGTGCCTGACATACAAGGCCATGTCCAACCCGGAATTAATGGACATGCTCCACCTCAAAAAATCCAAATCCACCAAAACCACTAGAGCAAGCGACTTAAACCTTAGCACGGATATAAATAGGACGTGCTGGAGGGATAGATTTATCACTCAGAGACTCCCTATGCTGTGGAATAAAATCCCGGTCCATGTGAGGCAGAGCACCTCGCTGACTCTGTTCAAGAGAAATCTAGACCTGTGGATGGGAGATCGTAGGTTTACCCCGGGAATCATCTCTGGGTCACTGCTGGACAGAGGCACAACAAACTAATGGGCACAGTATTTTTTCATATAAGGGGTGGCGTAAGCCACAATAATTTGGGCTAGGCTTATAAATGCCTTAGGGCAGATAGCCTAGTATAAACCTATGAACCTATGAACCTATACTTGTCCAGTTTTATTGATTTAGTTCAGTACATGGCACAATAGTTTACCAATAAAATACAGAACGTTATAGAGAGTTATATCTAAGCAGGAGTCTTTCTTTTAATTAGAATTAATTAGAGTTTCTAATTAATGAACACACCTGACAGTGCTGTAGTTCTGTCTGCAGTCTGGTTAATGTGCATGCACACTCTGGGTTCTTCTGCTTCTGCCTAGTGCTCATTTTCCTCCTCTCTCTCTCCCATATCCCCAGCTGGGTCTACTTCTAAATTTCAAACTTTCAAAATGTCAAATTTCTTGTGGTCAAGACCATAAGATCGAGGTTTTGAAACTTCAAACCATTTAAATGGAGATTGCCATATAGCATGGAATGGTATATTTACCATTTCCTCACTGTAGTGCAATCTCAGAGTTGAAATATTTAATTAGCAGGGAGTGTGGGGGTGTAGGGGGGCTTGCCCCCTTGTAAAAATGTTAAAAAAAGATTTTTTGTTTTTATTTTTATTTTATTTAAATTTTGAAGTTTCAAAACTTCAGTCTTATGGCCTTGGCCATAAGAAATTTGATGTTTTGAAAGTTAAAAATTTAGAAGTAGACCCCCTCAGCCACCTTCAGTGATCATACATACATTTTTACATGCCTAGTAATACCCATCAGTTACATACAGCCCAAAATGCTGTACTGATCTCACTCCCCTAATAAAAAGCTTCTAATCATTAACACAACCTTACCCACATTTTTCAAATTAATTCTCAAACACTTCCATTATAACATGGAGTCAATATACAGTATATAATGGTACAGCATATATTAACCTTTAGTGCCTGTCAAGTCCTTGCAAGGTACTGTTTACCACTGTTACCTACTGCTAATATACAATACCTACTTACTTTTTCTTTCATCTACTTTTTTATTCTATGCCCACAAGTCACTGCTGAAATTCCACAAAACAACCCAACACTCTCTTTTCTG
Source organism: Protopterus annectens (assembly GCF_019279795.1). Classification (NCBI taxonomy): domain Eukaryota; kingdom Metazoa; phylum Chordata; order Ceratodontiformes; family Protopteridae; genus Protopterus; species Protopterus annectens. The sequence goes on from NC_056726.1 coordinate 461,461,437, forward strand.
ACACCACAACAAAAAACAGATTTTTGGCTCATACTTTTGGTCTGTTCCTCATAAAATTGATGATTTTATGGCAAATCACTGAGGATTGAAGTTACAAAATAATGACAAACATTTAAGTTTCAGGCTTCATATCCTTTAGAAAATGCATGCTAATGCAAAACCTGTTATTGAACCAACTTTTTAAGTTTATAAGAGCAATATTTAAAATCTGTTCCTATTTTTGGACCTTTGTCCTCCCACAGTTTTTGGCTCTGTCCAGATTTCTGGTGTTAAGAGGTTGAGAGGTATGTGTCCCTGCACCACAGAAGTTAAACAACTCCCGCATCAAAATCACAACCACTGAAAACCCCAGTAAACACAATTTTCCAAGAATACAACAAATCTACACATTTATGTCAGCAAACACCTGTTGGGGAAAAAATAACACCAATCAGTACAAACTTATTACCAATTTCCTTTTCACAACTTTACATGACTAACGTCACTACTTCCAATCCTGCTTCTAAGAGCCAATGTGGGATACAACCCAAGTTCAACCCCTCATTCTAACCAAATATGTAGAATACAAAACCACTGAAATCCCAACAGTCAACATAAGAAACAAACTTGAGCAGATTAACACCTTACTCTAAATCCACTCCTAGACATTGTTGCTATCACAGAGTCATTGATCAGAGAAGACACCTCAGTGAACATGAATTGAACAAACTAATTGAAAAAATCCTCTATCTAAACATATACTCTCTAACACTACCCATAGGCTACTCTCCACTTTAGATCCAGACAAATTTAAACACACACAATAAATTAACTGCCACTAGCTGCTCAGCCATACATAAATGTACTGATAGTTGGAGGTTTTATTTTAAACCTTCTTGACCCCCACTCACATACTATTAGCAAGTTCCTTATAGTACTGTACCAAATGCAAATCCTACAATGCCCTATTAGACCCAAATTCAGAGCAATTAAACGCATCTTGATCAAATGATTACAAATTCAGACAAACACTTTTACAGTGTTAATGTTCTAGCCTTTTCTCTCAAAAAAAAAATAACAGAAACTGTACTTAGTCTAATGTACACTGCAAGTGTCAGCAAACACATATCCTATGCATATGCAGTACAACAGGAAGCCATCTTCTTCTGATGAAGATTGGCCATAAGCACTATCTAAAGAAGAGGTGCACATATACGATGCTATTATTTAAAAAGTGTAAGAAACTACTTTTTTTTTAAGAGGAAAATGTCATCTTTAATAAAGGTGAGCAATTTCTTCTGCTTTGGCATTGCATATTAGTCAACATCCACTACTGTCTGTGTGTAGATATTGCTCTTTTACGAATGGCTGACTTATTTGTTTGATCACTCAGGCCTCGCCCTCTTAATTGAACCATGCCAGTTGTGGGTAAACCCAGCATTACTAACATCCATTTTGGATTATTACTATAATATATTCTCACCAGGTGTGTTCCACAGCCATCATTTACAAGTGTATCGTCAATGGTACTGTGACTATGATGAGTGCAACAAAGGCAAACCTAAAGCTGTTTGATGAATGGGTAGGCTCATAGGTAGTTACTACACATACATTCCAAGTTCTTGTGGGGCCTAACCCGATTTACCAGCTGCTTTAGAGCATTGTCTGGTTAAGTGACTTGCTCACAATCACATAGCAGGCAAATAGAGGCTGAGGTAATCAAATCCAAGACTACTGGAAGTAGCTCATAGCCTTAATCAACTGTGCTAACTGCCAGGGGTGTGTTAATAGGAGTACCCCAAGTTCAGCTTTTCATGATGGTATACTTATGGTGAATGGAAAAACTAAGGAACAAATTCCCTTGTTGGAGCTGAATGGAACAGTGCAAGACAAGAGAACAGAATATTACTAGAGGGAAAGCAAACGTATCTAAAAACACAAGTGGCAGTAACTCATAAATGGCACAGCCATTATTGTGTTACAAGGCTGGCAGACAGATGATGTCCATCTAGCAGGTATTTAATCTCATGTTCTGCCAGTCTGTACATTAATATCTAAATTTAACAGCTCAAAGTGAGCACTGATTAGTTAATCCAGCAAACCTAAACAATGTGTTATTTATGGTGGTATCCTTTATTCATGACTGTCAGAGTTAGCACCAGAAATTCATGCCATATTTTTTATTTCTCATGTTACATTTATATATTGTACAGCAACAGTAACTCATTGCATGAACATTTCTGCTGGCTTGACTTCCTCTAGCCCCAATGCTTAGGGGATTTATGCTGAACGTTCCAAGGATATCATCTGATGACAAGAGAAATAGCCCAGGAAGACCTTGTTAAAAGCTTGTATCACTGGGAAATGGGTGTTATTCAGACTATGGAAATTAAATAGACCTATGACATTTTTGATAGAGTCTTGTACTGACCTAAGTATGAACATGGAACAAAGCCTAATGGTATGCAATCAGCTCTGGTTTATTTACTCACCATTTGTGACCTAACATATACCGTAGTTTGCAGCTTTTTGAAAGACTGCACCATCAAGCTTCCATTGAACCATTTCATATTAGACCACTTCTGGTAGGACAGAATTTCCTGCTTTGTTGACTGGACAATCATAATTTATTAAACAAGACCATGTAGTTGTGTCCATGCAGGTTTTCTGCCAGGAAGGTACATACCGTGACCTAACATGCCTCTATCATGGAATACACAGCTTCATCTAAAACATGTGCTTGCTTCAGAGACATTCATGCACAATATTCCCCAAATTATCCTTTTCCATCCTAACATTGTTAAAGTAAGGGAAAAAGTAAGTAAGGGTAAAAGTAAGTTTCCTTCCTAACATTGTTAAAGTAAGGGTAAAAGTAAGCAAGGGTAAACGTAAGTAAGGGTAAAAGTAAGTTTCCATCCTAACATTGTTAAAGTAAGGGTAAAAGTAAGTAAGGGTAAACGTAAGTAAGGGTAAAACTAAGTTTCCATCCTAACATTGTTAAATTAAGGGTAAAAGTAAGTAAGGGTAAACGTAAGTAAGGGTAAAAGTAAGTTTCCATCCTAACATTGTTAAATTAAGGGTAAAAGTAAGTAAGGGTAAACGTAAGTAAGGGTAAAAGTAAGTTTCCATCCTAATTGTTAAAGTAAGGGTAAAAGTAAGTAAGGGTAAACGTAAGTAAGGGTAAAAGTAAGTTTCCATCCTAACATTGTTAAAGTAAGGGAAAAGTAAGTAAGGGTAAACGTAAGTAAGGGTAAAAGTAAGTAAGGGTAAAAGTACATAAGGGTAAAAGTAAGTAAGTGTAAAAGTAAGTAAGGGTAAAAGCTAATGCTTGATTTCTATGGGAAAAGTGTTTGCCTTTTCTCTGAATAATGGTAACTTGTAGGCTATTATAATAAATATGAAGGAAGGGTACACTCCCTCATACAGAGTGTAGGAACATGCCCCCCAACATAAAATACTTGGACCAATGTGCATTAGTAATTTTCTGATCGCTCTTCTCTATATGTTCTTTGAAATATTTCTTAGGAAGCCCATATCTCATAACCACCGAATGGTAATTGTGGTTGCTTGATTAGAAGCAGCTTTGAGTGTTACAGGATGAGCTACAACTTAAAAGTCACTGGATCTAGCTACTTTCATTCAAATGTCTTTGTGTTCTGACAGGGTATTATTTACTGTCAGCTAGAGGTTAGGAGTGAAGACCATCTATACCTTCTTTGCAACCTTAATAGCATCTACTGCAGTTCCTTGCACAATAATTTTCAGGTTTTAAAATCAGGTTGATGGCATGCCTTTGCAACCATTATAAACTTATTTAAACTGTTTACTTTTAGCATTCCCACAAACTGCAATGAAGCAAGACATTTGTGAGACGATTAAGGCAAATACATAAAAATGTAAACCCATAAGCACTGACTGTAGGATTATTTTTTAGACATTCTTTTATTTACTTAAAGGATAACATATTTAGTAACAGTGTACATTTTAAAACTGTAATATGATATAGTACTTCTACAGTGTTTTCCTTAATCTGTGCTGCTAGCTATTATTTGAGTTACAGTATTTAACAGGAATAATGAGTGGCTATAAATTATTTTGCAGAATGTAAAATGTTTTGGTTTATTTAAATTGGGTCTATATCATATGTCTGAACACTCACAAGTCCAAATGCCGAAACTTCGAACTGGGAAGTTTGAAGTCTAAAAATAATGAAGCTGCGGAACACTGAATTCTTTCCCAGGGAAAGAATTTGGTGGGCCGGTTCCGCAGCTTTGCTATTTCCTCCACTGTGGTGCGATCTCAGAGATGGTATACTTAAGTGTGTGGGGGGGGGGGGGAGGTAGTATTTAGTATTTGTGTGTTTACACATTTTATACCGGAACAGCAATTTTTTTCCCTGGGAAAAAATTGCTGTTTTGAGTGTTCGGAGTATTTCATTTTCGAACTTTTGGGTTCAATATTTACATAGTTGAAGTTTTGACACTTCGACTACGTGATATAGACACATTTAAATTACAAGAATTCTTAACACTATGGAGTATCTACTTTGCTTTTTTTAGTCAAGTTATTTTAATAATATACACAAGTAAAATGAAAAACTACATTTGTTAACCAGACTAGAGCACTGATGCACATGGGCTAAGTTCAAGCTTATCACAGGAGCATTTTGTAATGCTCAGGGTCACACACTAAGTAAATGGTGGCTCTGAAAATCAAATCCAGGACTGCTGCAGGGTATAGGTGTATCGGTCATAGTCTTAACTCTGTGCAACAGACTGCCAGATAAAATAGCTTGTAAAAAGTTATAGCTAACGTGGAGACATGGTAGCAGGCCATCTACCAGTGCCAACAGTGATTGAGGTTTTCAAACAATAGCCCATTACTGGGCTGTCTGTTAGAAGTTGATGTGTGACTTACTTACTTTTTAAGTAGGTGAGGGAATATATGCCAATGATGTAACCCCTGTAAATGTTCAGAAAAGCTGGAAGTGGTCAGACTTAAATAGATGGACCACACTGCTTCCATACTCGGAATGGGGGCTTTTGTGATCATCTGAAGGCCTTGTATATTTGCAACTGTAAATTGGGGTTGGGAGCTAGGCATTATCAAAAAAATATTTTCAACAGTATAACAACCCACAAAAGCCACACTAGGTTGTCACCTGTCAGAAAAGAAAAAAATAGCAGATGGTCGACTTGTGGAACTTAAGTACCTGAAGCCAATGAGAAGTGTGTGTGTGTGTGTGTGTGTGTGTGTGTGTGTGTGTTTGTGTGTGTTTGTGTGTGTGTGTGTGTGTGTGTGTGTTTGTGTGTAGGGGAGGTTGGCAAAACTTTAAACAAACCAAGAAAGTTGGTTGGTGTTAGTTCATGAGAATTATTTCTACTGAAATATGCTGCTAGTGTGTTAAAATGATTTGACATTTCTACACTGAACAGAATCCTTATTCCACATTACCTCTTCCCCCATACTACACTCTGCTTCGTGTACAGTGGTCTTTAAATTAAATGGCATTTGCTAACTTGCTTGAAAAGAGAAGTACAGCATGGAGGCCAACCTCACTTCATCTTTCAGACTTGATTCAGCTGTAACGTATGTGATGTAGCAGCTGCTTTGCTGAAATCCAGCCTGGCAAACATTATATTTTTCAAAGGCCTTCATCCTTGGGTATAGTTAGAGTCATAAAAAACACAAAGACAGCTTTCACACATCACAGGCTCTGGCTTAAGCTTTCCATTTCTGCAAAACATAATGCAGCTGATTAATCTGAGATCTAGTCTAACACAGCTACAAATCCTTGCACTTCCCAGCTGTTGCAGAAGGGGTAAAGGTACTTTGTGCAGCATTAGAATGATTATTCATGCCACCCTCAGCACTGGCATGGTGTTACTTTTTAACTAGTACACTTTGTGCTTCCAGCTGACTGGCAGCCAGCTGAGACTTTTGATTTTATTTTAGTCATTTTACTTCTGAACGAATTTAACTAAATTGAAATGCACATTGTTGATGACGATACTGTATTTATCAGGTGAGTTCTGTTAGCGCGAATGCTATACTGCTGACAACAGTGATGCTGTCCCTTGTCCATATTTCAACCCACAGCTGAGAAAAGACAAGCAATAAAAAAAAATAAAGGTTATCTGTATAATTTTGCATCACATAGCAGTAGAAGTATTTTAGATGAAAATTACAGTTTGGAAAGCAGCGTATAGCGCAGCTTCCTAAAAGAAGTGGGAGTTGCACACCTGTTCCTTTTAACTCAAGAATGGAAACAGACTTAGAGCTATATGTGCACTATATTAATTTTCAGTACTTACATTTACCTGTTTCAGAATATCTTCCTGCACCATAAATTCAGAAGAGAGGTAAGAGACAGAATTAAGTGCTGTGCATGTCAATTTATTTTTCATAGTTTTCATCTCTTTCTGCTTAAATATGCGCCTCTGCAATTCTCAAGGAACAACTCAGCTTCCTTCTGTATGCAGAAAGCCATTTGGGTCTTGGACTCCCTGTGGACTTATGTCAGTTTAGTTATACCTCATGATATGATGAATATGGCAGCTTAGCCAAGCAGGACAAATGTCACTCATTTCTGCTGTAAAGAGAACCCAAAGGAGGCACAGTGTCTAGTCAGTCAGAGCACTGCCTGTCAGAAAGGTCATCTAGTCATGCTACAGAACATAAGAACAGCACATGCAAAATATTATAAAAGCTACTGGGGATTTAAGTGTGATGCGGGTTAGTTGCATTCTTCATTCACTCATCCTGTATGTCAACATGCTTCTCAACCTCTTAGAGCAAGAAATTTGGACAAAACTTAAACTAATGAGAGGACAAAGATCTAAAATAGGGACAAATTTTAAATATTGTATACCACAAATTGTAGACCAGTTCCACTGCAGTGCTTTTTTAGAGATTTATTATAAAATGCAGAAAAACAGTTCCAAATAACAAAAAGTCGATCTTGTCTCTAGTGCCTCGGCCACACTTGCCTTTAACATTCATATATTCATTCCCCTTTATACTATCTTTACAGTATTAGATAGTATAAAGGGGAATGAATATATGAATGAACAGCAAATAAAATATTTATTAAGAAAAAAGGAGGCTTTTATGATTTTGAAATTTAACACAATGAGTCCTACAGGGCTAAATCATGAATGTACATGGAAAAGTTTTTTGTAATGTAATTTATAATATGTTAATATATTGATGCATTTAAAAGTTTTTATGGGGATGTTTTTCCACTTAATTAAGTATTTGATTAATTGGGTGTGTCTGATATTATAAAAGGCTGCTAGTATGAGTGTTTAGAGTTTACTCTGTTAAAGGCAAGTGTGGCCGAGGCGCTAGAGACAAGATAGACTTTTTGTTATTTGGAACTATTTTTCTGCATTTTATAATAAATCTCTAAAAAAGCACTGCAGTGGAACTGGTCTACAATTTGTGGTATACAATTTGGCTTCTTCCTAAGGGTTGTGGTTTTTCAAATTTTAAATATTGTTCCTATAAACTTTGAAAGTTGCTAAAATGACAGGATTTGTGTTAGCATGCATTTTCAGAAGGATATGAAGTCTGAAACTGAAATGGATGTCATTGTTGACTTCATTCCTCACTGATTTGCCAGAAACAAATTTTATGATAAACAAAATATAAAGCAGAAATCTGGACATTTTGTGAAAATCTGGATAGCTGGGAGGTATGTATGTCAAGTTGTATTCAATCGTTGTATTGTGATACACTCATTGCATCTACAATGTGGAGATTCTCCTACCATGCAGTTGTACTAGTATTTTACTTACTTTTAACATTTAAACAATGTTCTGTGTCTGCATTCTGTATTATTATGACTACGTTTTTCCTTCTGCATTACTGACAACATATGGCATTTGAAAAGACTAAATTTTGACCCACTTCAGGTGAGCTGTAGTTATTAAAGCTAAGTCACACTTAACTGGTTAATATACTCTAACATCCTAAGAATTTATTTTCTTATTAGAATTTGTTAATTGAGGTAAAACATTGATCAAAACTGACGAATTTCAGTCTAAGGCAGGGATACACAACCCAATTAATACTATATATAAAACAAGTTAGTGGGGTATATTACAAACAGTAAGATAAATGAGTTACAAGTGCCTCAACTCGACTCAAGGTATTCAGATGTCTTAAATTTACAATGATCACAGAAATCTTTCAAAGATGATTGAGTTACAACATTTAATAAACATTCAGAAAGTTTTCCGTTATCTCCAGAATCTGTTGGGGTGTAGCCAGTCTTCAGAGGTTAGGGTTCAGGAATCTTAATTCTTGTTTCTTGGCTATCTTTTTCCTTGGATGAGAGGTAGAGAAGACAGTTTATAGAGTTTAGTGTCCACTCTCTTTATAGGATTTAGAAAACTGAAATAATTCCATACAGATTCCCAGACTGGCTTTTTCATTAGCAGAAGTTTCACTCCATGACAATGATATTTTTTTTTGCATCCCCCCCGCTTCATCCTCTGACACTCCTACGTCAGTGCCCCGCATCCATTACCAGGTCTACCAGCCTCTCTCTCTGTACCCCTTGGATACCTCTGATATTGGCTGGGGCTGATGCAGATCTTAAAGACATCCTGGAGGGTTTCAGCCATCCCACCTGCTGGGGGATCTTTGATTATGACATACTCCCTTATTCCCCCTTCCTTTATGGGTTTTGTCGAATGGGTGGGTGTGCAATGGGGACATGCAGTGTTTGCTCCACCTCTGCAGTAACAGCTCAACCATGTCCCCACTCCCTTTTCTCTCTTTGGACTGTGCCTCCATAGCAACACAATATCCCCAGTCTCCACCAAGGATCACTGTAGAAGATGCCTACATCACCACGCTTCCCTTCCATGATAGTAACATCCATTCTTTCTAGCCCATGGTTGTAATTGAACCCGGTCACCTGGGCCATAGACAGTGAATTACCCCTCTATCCCTACCAGAGCAGCCTAATGACATGCAGAATTTGGTTGCTTTTTCTTTGTGGATCAACCTTACTTCTTTCCTTTTTGAGGGATTTCCATGTATTCACTGGAAAATAGCTTAACACTTGAACCAACAATGCAGAATATTAGAGCTCACAGAGAAGGTTTAGTCTTTCTCTTTGTCAGCTTTATTCTTACGTTTGCTGCAGTAGGCCTGTCTCACATATATGTGAGTCAATCTAATCTACATCAGAAGTCCATCTTTCTCAGAATAGCTGCTATCCTCACTATGTGTGAGAAGGCAGGGTCTTTTTTGGGTTATAATCTGAAGTCTGTATCTACCAACAATTGTTACACTCCTTTCACATCATCTCCCTGCAGTGAGGGGACTTTCTCCACTGGTTAACTCAAACTCACCCCCAGGAATCCATAGTGTTAGGTGACTTCAACATCGATTGGAATTCCTTCTCATCTAGCTCCCCATCTAGCAGCATAAATCTACATGGCTTTTCTCAGCTCATATCCACTCCTACCAGACTAGGTAAACCCCAAAACAAAGACAGCATCCTGGACTGGATCCTTACTAATAAAGATCCTGACCAGTACTCAGCAGGTACTCACCCAGAGGACATGAGTGATCACTTACTCACCTATGTTATCAAATTCAAGAAAATCACCCCCTTCTTACAACCATAAAAAAAATCAGGAACAATAATAAATTCAATGCCTCCATTTTTCAAACTGAACTTAAAGCCCACAACTGGACAATACTCAAATCTCTTCCTCTTGAAGAGGCAGTTATCTACTTCAACACCACCTTCCTCAAGACTCTAGATTCCCATGCTCCAATACGGTCCATTAGAACTAAAACCAAAACCGCACCATGGTTCTCTAAGGAAACAAAATCCAAAATCCTATCTAGAAACAAGATGTGGGTCACATGGCGTACCTCTAAAGACCCACACTCCCACCAAACCTTCCGGCAACTTAGAAATGAAACTAAAAGAATGATCTTAAATGATAAAAAAACTTCTTCCTCCACCTCCAACACAAACACCTTAATAATCCACAAAAATTCTGGGCAGGCTTAAACAAGCTCCTGCACACAGGCCAGGCAACCACCCCCACTCCAACAACTTGCAAACAACAGTGCCCTGTAAACATTGCTAACACATTCAATAGTTTCTTCACAGAAACTATACAATCCCTGGGCACACAATTCAAACAAACAACCAGCCCACTCCACTACCCATGCCAGCAGAATACTACAACTACATCAGATCATCTATTTACCTTCGATCCAGTACCCATATCCTCTATAACATCTCTTCTTAAAAAACTAAAACCCACTAAGCTAGCAGCTGACCTTCTCCCAGCTGAGTTTCTGCAAAAAGCAGCTGAGGCCATTTCCTCCATAATCATAAACCGTACCTTGTCAGAAGCCTTCATCCCCTCCATATGGAAAATGTCCCACATTATTCCTCTCCATAAAGGTGGTAGCTCACTAGAGCTAACCAACTACAGACCTATAGCTATACTCTCACCCCTGGCCAAAATTATGGAAAAGTGTGTCCACAAACAACTGATGGAACACCTCACCAAAAATAAAATTCTAGCCAACTCCCAATATGGCTTCAGGCCAAATCACAGTACCACATCAGCCCTACTATCCTTTTCTAATATCATCAATAACTTCAGAAACAATAATAAACTATCATCTGCTCTTTTCTTAGACCTCTCCAAGGCCTTTGATATGGTGAACCACATTCAACTCCTCCATACATTAAAAAAACTATCACTCAGCAATTCCACACTGAAATGGTTCCAATCCTACCTGTCCAATAGCCAACAGGCTGTTCTATGGCAGGACAAATTATCCACATGCCTACCTGTTACACTTGGAGTTCCCCAATGATCTATTCTTGGCCCTCTTCTCTTCACCATCTTTGTTAATGACCTGCCCACAATCACCCCCCATGCCACATGCATTCAATATGCAGATGATTCGACTATCATCAGCACTGCCTCCAACCTGGCAGACCTCACTGCTTCAACCCAAAACACCTTCAACCTAATAGAAAAATGGTTCTCAAGTAGTCAACTAGTTCTCAACCCCAACAAAACAAAACTACTTACTTTCTCACCCACTAACAAGTCTCTTCCCCCCACCTTCTCTATTATATCCTCCAATGGAATCACTATATCACCAGAAGCTCACACAAAGCTATTAGGTGTTACCATTGATAACTCCCTTAAATTTGACACCCATTTCAATCTAACCATCAAAACCGTCAATAAAAAGCTTGGCTCTCTCTATAAAGTAAAACACTTTCTCACTCCTCATGCTAAAATTAAAATTGCCAGCACACACCTACTATCATCTCTTTTCTATGCCTCCCCCCTTTTTACAAACCTAAACAAGACAACCCTTAACAAACTTGCTTCTTGTTACAATCACATAGCTAGATTTGCCACAAATTCCACCTTTAGAATGCACCACTGCACTAACTTGAAGCAACTAGGGTGGTTAGAGTTTTCCAGCCAACTCCATTTCAACCAACTCAAAACGGCTCACCAGATACTGTATCACCCAGAGAAAACACCAGCTCTGAAAAACATCATTCACCCCTATATTAACCTGCAATCTTTACGCTCCTCCAATAAGATCTTAGCTCAAACTACCAAAGCCAATAATTCTGCTGGGGATTCTCTATTCTCAAACTTTGTAGGTAAAATGTGCAACTCCCTACCGACCATGCTCACCTCAGAACCTTCACTCCTACAATTCAAAAAAAAGCTTAAACCCCATCTCAATACTCTCTGGCAATGTCCCTGTTCCAAACCTGATTAACCACTATCATTTACCCTTCTCTTACCTCACTATCCTTAACCACTTTTTAACAAGGCGTCTCGCCTTTGTAACTGACCTATGTTTTTTTTTATATGCTGCTGTTATTTTTTTCCCAAGATGTGATGTATCTTTATATTGTATTTAGAACTCAACTATCTTCTGTTTTTGCATTAACAGCGTTCATATGTCTGTTATGTACCTGGAGCTTTTCTCCCCGGGCCTCCGCTGAAAATGGACATGTATCCAGTCGGACTCTCCCGGTTAACAAATGTAAAATAAATAAATAAATACAGTATGTGTGAGACAGAAAAAGACTGATATTTTCTTCTTTTGTAGCTTAAACCCAGCTGTTGTCATGAGACTCGTATACCTCTTATCTCTGATAGCATATCGTTGTGGGAGTCTTAGAGCAAATCTGTTCTCCCTGGCTAGTTTTATTATTATTATTATTATTATTATTATTATTATTATTATTATTATTATTATTATTCTTTAAAGCAGACTTTAATGTCCAAATGTGGACTGTAGTTCTATACACACCATTAAGTTTCTTTTATTCTGGATAGGACTAATTGGATTTCCAGTTGGCTAAGCTGTGCTATATATTTTGCATCTCTTTTGGTGCAAAAGACAAGCGCACATACAAAAAACAAAGACTGAATCCCCACAAAACAATCACAGAACTGTAGCTCGGTCATTTGGTGACATGAACAATGACAAAAAATAAGGAAAAAGGAAAAAAAGTCAAATGTTGAGGACACAGAACTGAGGACCAAAATGAAAAGAATTTTCATCTAAACAGGGAACTACGTAAGTTACATAATACTGCCTTCCTACACTGAGTTGAGATTCAACAAGTATGAAGTCCATTAGCAAAGAAATAACAGGATATTCAGCCTACACATGGGACTGTTATGTAGCTGTTGCAAATTATGTCTTTGTTTAACAGCAGCAAATAGCAAAAAACACTGAGTGAGATCATGACTACTTAAATGAGTACTTACATATTATCTCAACCAGATTCCACACCAGGCCATGTTTCCAGCTTGGTTGTGCACTTCACAGCAGCTCCAAAAATATATGAGGACCTGAGAATGGGGGGCTACTGACAGAGACAGGCAGACATAAACAAGAGGAGAGAGAAAAATAAAACTTCCTGACATGGCGAATGACTTACTTTTCCTGGAGCTGGGACAGCCTTTTTGTGTAATTTGCCATGGTATGCCATTACTTCCTGAAATCCATTACTGACCCAGAAGGGAAAGTCATACTGGGAAGAGTGTATTGAAAAGGGGATGTGATCTTTGACGATTTAAACTATGACATGGGGCTGAGGACATTATGTGTCTCTCTGTCGGAAGGGTTTACACATTTCAAGACTGCTGTGCACAATAGCAAAAAATAAGTAGGGGTTACGAGAACAACGGGGACTGAGCTAAGCAGGAGAATGAGGACTGTAAAAAGGCTTCATCCTGATGACGCTGTCTGTAGCATTCTTACTTACACGGGAAGGTTGTTCCCGGAATTTGTGAAAAGAAGCCCAAAATTTATATTGAAGTATTACAAAAATAAATGAATAAAAATGTAAGCGGAAATGCAGGTTTATGTTATATATCTTCCAACGCCGTGACAACTGACAAAGGAAGCATTTATAACCGTCCCACCATATACATTCCTACTGTGGTCGGAAAAGTCAATCATTTCACTTTGTTCACAATAACGATACAGTCAGACCCCAATCACACAGACAGTTACTTATTTAACCTAGCAACACCGGCACAAACACAATGACTCCTTTCTCCATAAAATGAAGAATGCGGACAGGTCTGAAATCTGGTTGCGATAATACGTAAGTACTGAATACTTTTTGTCCAAGATTGGTACAGCTCTCCTTGCCCCTTACTAAACTGACAATCAAGCTACAACTGACCAGGTTCATTTACCTGTAATGCTGTTGAGCTGTAGTATATTGAACCATGAACAACACATTGCATCCCCAGTTCCACACATTGCATAACATTTCAGTATCCTCACTATTATGTTAATGAAACAGAGAGACATCAGATGGATTAAATGGCTGCAGCCATGCTTTTATAGCCAATTACTGCCAATTAACTCTAACTATTGAAGGCAGTTATGGAGATGTGCACAAGGCAGGAATTTCAGGGAGGCCATTTCTTTACTTCATAGCTCTGCTTTAAACACTACAGAGCAACAGACAGCACTGTTGAGATCTTCCCACAGCATAACAATTTCACTTAATTCTTCTGGACCACCTTATAATCTGCTAAGGAGATGCTGCTGGGTTGGGTAGTCCCCTGACAACAATGCGTTGGAGCTTTCTGGGCTGTGGGAGGCCCAGCTAAAGAGTCCTGAGACCTGCTTCCCCCCCCCCACGTACCTTGGCTCCTTTACCTATCCTGTCATCTGCCACAGAGGGGTAGTCCTTCCTTCTGCCAAGCACATTTCCTAAAACCCTAAATGAAGGCTCATTGCTAAACAAACCCATAACTCTGCATAAAAAACCTTTATACAATCCTCGGACAATTGAAACATATCCTTGTCATAATTTTCCTACCACCTGACCTGAATACCTTGGTGAGATATGCACAACCCACTCAAGTTCCTTAATAACTTGCCCATAATATTATTGACTCTATGCATCATCCTCTCTGCTGCTGCGCTGGACCTTGCTCCCCTTCTCTTCCTTCTCTGGACTACGTCTGACCAACAAATACTAGCCTGTAGCCAGTACTTATGCTTATAATACTCCTCCTGGGTAATTAAGCCAACCAGATCCTTAACTGGAAGCTGGGAATTACCATTCCCACCCAAATGCAACACAATAGCTGTGGGGGGAGGCTTGCATGTCCTAGATATTTGCTGCAACACCACCCTAAGTTGGTGCCATTGCATGCCTGACCAACCCAAACCACATTGTTTCACAAGATTCTTAATTTCGCCTTCAGGGGGATGAATCTAACCTGTCCAGGAACCAATGATGAAGCCTCCAGATAAATTAATGACCCACTGTCCAAATTCACTTACAGTCCGATGATGTGTGAGCTGCAACACAAAAGCAAGAGTTAAAACTGTTCACATCATATCTAATCTGTAGCCTTCATCCCATCTTGCTATTGGATATCCCTCTCAGCCTGTTCACAGAAAGATTCTAGAATAAGCCAAAAATAATTAGAGGCAAAAGGCCCAAACAAACGACAAACCAAGGACCAAGGACAGATTAGACCTGATGTAATTAATACATACTGGTTACAGAAAGTTGCATTTTACAGATATACCCTGTGCAGTTTTAGAATATTGTACTCCTAAAGTGCCTGTTAGATCATAGCAGTATCTGTGAGTGTGTTACAAGTTATTTACACCGTCATCATTTCTGGTGTCTTTTGCTTCCTTTCCTGCATTCTCTCTGCCTACCTCCGGTACTATACCTCTCTAAAATCCTAACACTTTTGTCTCTCTTTTTCTCTACAGTCCTCCACCCTAGCTCATGCCTGTCCACTGTGCCTTCATTCAAACCCAGCTGGTACACTGCTTTCCTGAAAAGGGCATCACTCTGTAAACAGGACCTTGCATAATTTAATTACAGTGCTTGACTCTTGACCTGCAGAAAGTGCAGGTTTATACTTATAGTATTACTTAAACAACACAAGCTAGCCTTCTTTTTTATCCTTGAAAAGGCATGCACACTACAGGACATACTTGCCCTTCCTGCCACCCCCCACTTTAAGAGATAACTATTAGAAAACCATACAGTTTGACAACAAACTGCAGAGTTAAACTTATCTGAGTAAGATACAAATAAAACAAGCTACAGAACTGGCAATACTTTCACTTAATACAGTCACAATCTTGGTCTCTTTAAACTAGTGTTTAGGTGACCCTGTGTTCTGTATGAGTGGGAAGCCCTGCTCATAGAAGTTAGTACCAAGCCCTGTAAGTAGTTCCTTCACCACCTGAACATACCTGGCTTAGTTGCTTGCAATCTGATTGTTTTTTGTGTGCACATTGGCTGGTGGATAATCCTGCTCTGTTCACTCTCACTTCGCTCGGGCTCACTCCATTCCCCTTCCCCACCCCCATTCCCACCCACCGCAGATACACTTAGACTTATATTCACTTAACCACTCCCACTGAGACAATCAACCAATCAAACTCCAGTACCTCCCACACCTTATAGTTCCACCCATACAACTACAGCTCACCACCTGCACCACCATTCAACACAAATTACCTCACCAATCATCCCCAATTCAGCCTCGCCTTCTCATTTTCCTTACAGTAAACCTACTATTTAGTAGCACAGCTATACTCACCACCTACCAAGCTATACAACCACCTCTCCTCCTACAGCACTACTGACCTCTGCTGTTTCACATGCCTCTATCACTTCATCACCCACAAAATCCACATTACTTCCCATTATAACCCTCCAATTGCTCTTCTATAACTTTCTACCCTTACTAGACTCTAAACTAACATCACACTACTGACCATAATGTCTCCTCACTTCTACCAAACACACTCTTACACTCACCCTCAGCAGTTTCATCATGTCATTACTAATATTCTTCTCCTACCTTACCTCCTATCATACCACACTACACCATCACACTGCCCCACCATAACATAACACATCACCCCCCCACACAATAACACCATCCAACACTACTTTAGCCCCCGATCTCTACAACACCACCTACATTGATTATCTTCATGTTAAAGTCCTCTCACTAAATCCTAAAACTCAAACCTCTCTCAATCACAACAAACACACTGAAACTCCAAAAATTTCTACTACACCTACAAGCTCAATTGCAACTCTCTGGGGACATCCACCCCAATTCTGGTCCCAACATACTTCATCACAACAATCCCAAACCTTCCTCAATACCTCCTTTTACTAACCCACTCCCTCTATCACAGTAGTTCCAACCTGATATTTCTAAACATTAATACCAGGAGTATAGTAAATAAGGTTCGCCAACTACATGCAAATCTCTCACTTTACTCTCCTGATATTGTCATATTAACCGAGACTTAGTTAAAACCACCAAGCAACAGTGACAATGAGATTCTCCCTCCTGGATACAATATCCTATGCAAAGATATAATAACTAAAAAAGGGGGTTGGGGTAACAATCCTATTTAAAAACAACTTGAAAATTAAGGCTTTTGACCCAACCACACCCAACTTCGATAACGCAGAAACACTATTCTCCAAACTAGAAATTAGCCCCAATAAAGTCATTCATATACTTGGATGCTACTTCCCTCCAGGAAACAATATACCCACCCTGGAAAGCCTACTGTATTGGACCTCAAACTCCATGCCACAGGAAACTATCATGACTTCAATATTGATTGGCTATCCTGCTCCTCTCAAAACTCAACAAATTTCATCAATCTTTATGGGTTTACTCAGGTTATCCAATCCCCCACAAGAACAGATAAAGTATCCAACAAGGAATCTACCCTGGACTGGATACTAACAAATAGGCCTACCCAATCCTATCAATCTGGCTGCCTCCAAGACAGCCTGAGTGACCATCAACCCACCTTTCTACTACGGCTAAAGCACCAACATATAAAACAAGCAGCATATCATCAAATAAGCAAGAAACATTTTAGCACCAACAGTTTTTTTGTCAGCTCTACACACCTGTAACTGGACTCCTCTAAAATGACTTCCTCTAGATGACACACTTAAATTTTTTAGCACAACCTTTTTAGATATCTTAAATACACACCCACCTCCCAGAACCATTAAAGCCAGGTCAAAATCTGCTCCCTGGTTAAGTAAGGAAACTAGATCACTACTAATAACCAGAGGCAAAGCCTGGAACCACTGGCTTTCTATCAAGTCCCTAGCAGCAAAACAGTCATATTTAGAGCTCCAAAACAAAGCCAAAGAATTTATTATGCAAGATAAAATTAACTACTACCAAAATATACAAAAGAAACACCAAAGAAAACCCCCTCATAAATTCTGGGCAGCCATTAACAATATTCTCCATCCAGGTAAATCAACCACACCCTCTCCATCAACTAACAACAGAATTGATAATATAGCTACCCAATTCAACAAATTCTTCACAGAGAGCATACTTGCCTTATCTAATCACGAGAAATCTTCCCCTTCCACTGAGCTTCCCATGACAATTGTCAATAACAACCCTTTTACTTTCCAGCCAGTCTCCACCAATTGCATAAAAATATCTGAACATAAAGTCCCTGAAATCTGGAAAATCTGCCACAAAATACCCACGCACAAAGGCGTCAGTTCTACTGACTTTACTAATTATTGTCCTATAGCCATTATATCCCCTCTATCCAAGATCCTCGAAAGATGCGTTCATAAACAAATTATGGATCACTTACTCACACACAAACTCTTATCAGACAGTCAGCACGGCTTTCATCCCAGCCATAGCACCACTACTGCCTTAGTGTCTTTCACCAACACAGTAAATCACCACAGAAGCAATGGTCAATTTGTATCCAAGGCCTTTGATATGGTCAAGCACAGTAAACTTATACAAATTCTTTCTGGGTCCAATATCGGCCAGCCCTCTATCACATGGTTTCAGAGCTACCTATCTGGTCTCTGGCAGGCTGTCCAATGACAGAATGAACTCTCTCCTCTTCTTCAAGTAACAATAGGGGTTCTTCAAGGCTCCATTCTTGATTCCCTTCTCTTCTCACTTTTTACTAACAATCTCCATTCTTCCTCTCTTTACTCATCCATTATACAATATGCAGATGACTCCATCTTACTCTGTGCTGCCTCCTCTCTACAGGAACTCTACTCAATCAGACAAGATTCCTTTCTCTCAGTAAAAACATGGCTCACTAACTCCAAGTTAAATCCTAATAAAAGAAAACTACTGTTTTAGCTAACAAGATCCACCACATCTAGCTTCACGTTCAGTATCATGTTGAAAAACAACACTATAATTTCTCCTGTTACTCACACCAAACTTCTTGGGGTTGAGATCGACTGCAATATGAAATGTGACATCCACATCTCCCACACCATAAAGAAAGTGCATAAAAAGCTTGGCCTTCTATACAGAAATAAACAACTTCTCTCAAAGCAGGCCAAATCCACCATTGCACGTACATATCTCTTATCTACACTCCTATATGCTTCCCCAATACTCACAAACTTGAGAAAGACTGAAATGGCCAAACTGGACTCCTGCTGCAACAAAATAGCCAGGTTTGCCACAGACTCCTCTTTTAGGACACATAATTGTTTATCTATTAAACAACTCAATTGGCTTGAACTACCCCAGCTCCTTCTCTATAACCAATTTACCTTTGCCCACAAAATCCTCCACCAACTTGAAAAACCCCGGCCTCCAAAATCAGATACTTCCACAATCAAATAATAGAACTCTCTGCTCCAGTAATAGACTACTATTACAAGTAACTAAAACCAACAACTCAGTTGGTGACTCTCTTTACTCTAGATATATATCTAAAAAATGGAACACCCTACCCCACAATATTGTATCCCAATTTTTCTTAACAAAGTTTAAACACATGTTAAAATCTCATATGGCAAATACTTGGCTATGTTCCTGTTCCAACTCAGGTTAATTTCATCCTCAATTTCCATAGCCCACAAAGACACCCAACCCAGTTCTATCTCAATATCAGTCACATCTTTATTATGTATTCTGGGAGTCTAATTCTCATCTACCTGTTCCCTCTGTATTACTATTTATCAACTTGCCTTTTGACACACACTGTAGAGTAACTCTCTCTGAACAAAGTCTAAGATGCAGCACTACATTAGGTCTTGTATCACACTCACTACAGTCAAGTATATGAATACTACTAGGTCACTCACACCATAGATTACCTAAAAGTCAGAGTTTTTGTATTCATGTATTCTGTACCGTCATCAACTCTAACATCTTTCAGACTTCTTCATCACTATATTGTGCATTGTATGGTACATGTTTTTTTTGTTTGTTTTTTTTGCTTACTTTGATGTTCAAGATACTCAAAATTCTTTGTTTAATTTGCCTAATTTTGACACTCAAAGCTTTTCTTCAAACTGTAATCTGTATATTTGTTGTAAATAGAACTTGTATTTGTATTTGTACTGGATGTGGAGCTTTTCTCCCAGGGCCTCCACTGAAAATGGACCTGTGTCCAGTTGGACTTTCCTGGTTAACAAATTTTAAATAAATAAATAATAAATACAATTTGAAATATTATTCTTACAAACACAGAAAGTTGTCAGAACAACATGTTTTGTATTAGTACACATTTTTGATGGATATGACTTCTGCATCACAAATGTCTTGCCATAATTTAGTGACTTGAGTCCTCAACGATTTGCCAGTGAACCACAAATTCTATAAGACATTGCCCAAAAACTTTGCGGCAAATAGCTATTTATTTATTAGTATTCGTTTTCCATGGTAGAATGCTGATCTCCATGGACCTTTTTCAGACTCAGTCCAGGAGCAGTGTCTGGTTAAATGACTTACTCACAGTCACACAGATAGGCAATGAAGTCTGAGGGAATCAAACCTTGCACCTCTGGTGCACAGGAAACAACTCAATAACAGATCCTTATTACTGTAAGTCAATTGCCACACATCAATGCCATACCATACCAGATCTAGAAATTCTGCACCAATTCAGTATAGCTGAGAGGTATACTGCTGATCCCAGCCATATGTCTGGTGTGGTGGCACCATCAAGCATTGCCACCACATCCACACTATTATATCACAATGCATGTCCCCTCCTGGCAAACATCTGCCCACTTATCTCAACTTCTTTCATTCTGCTGACCAGTAAACAAATACGTATCTTCACAACTAAGATGGTTATTGTCTTTGAGATGTAATAGAACTTTTATATCAAATAGTTCCAAAAAGTAAAGAAGGCCAGTAACCAGTGGATTCCTTAAGTTGCAGTTGTGCATTGAAATGAGACTGTTTAGTTATCTTTCCATCTCTCAGTGTATTTATATATGTAGTTAACCAGTTGTTAGCCCAGCAGGAGTGCTAGTTATCAGAATAATTTCCACCATGCCTCCTACCTCACGATGAGCAGCAAATGGCCATTTGCACTGTGACACTAGACCGTGAATGCTGCCAGGTATGTATACATGACTTAATTGTGTCAGCAGTAAATGAAGCGCAGTTAATGAGATGGATTTTTACCTGGCTGGCTAAATTTAATATATATATATATATATATATATATATATATATATATATATATATATATATATATATATTATTCAAAGTGAAAGGAAACTTTATTGTCATTTAGGACTACACAAGTGGAGCCTAAATGAAATTCTGAGCATCAACTCACCAGAGAGTGCATAGAAAGCAAGGATAACAAGGACAACAGTAGAACATTTCAGTTTATAAAAGATACTCAATACAAGACCCACAAAAGGATAAATAAACCAATAATAACAGGAAAAAGACACAAGCACCTCCAGGCAGTCATAAGAAGGATACTGTACACAGCAGCATGGCACTGTAGGATTGCACGTTAAGACTGTCCTCCTTTGTTCATCTGCATCAGACAAACAGCAGGCAATTGCACAAGAATAAGAAAATATATTGCTACATCAAATAATAAAAAAAAAATATTGCACACTTTTCAGATGAGCAACGTATTGTGAATGATTATTGACTAAATAATCGGTGGCTGATATCAGAGTTTATAAGTCATACCTAACTTTATATCCTACTTTATATTTATTTTTCTTGTCCCATATTGCCCATATTTGTAGCCGCTCTCACCCGTTCTTCTTTTGAGACATAAACTGAATGCAGACCATTTCCCTTTTCTTCCCAAAACTATGTTAAACTTACTCTGCTTTATCCCAGATTAAACACAAATACGAGCCACCAATTTTTAATCCAAACTCAAAAAATAATAGGAGGACTTCAGAAGCTCATATACCTTGTCTTCTAATTATGCAAATATTGCAGCTGATTACATAAAAACAAACCTACAATACAAGTAATCCATGGTTCTGTTTGCCTGTACTTGACTAAGCTTTCTTAGTTGTGTATTGGTAAATTCTCTCCCCAGTGATGTAAGTAATCAAAATTCAAGTTCTTCATATTAGTGTAGTCATAAAATTCCAACCTCGGTAAATATGTGAGTTATGCAACCTACAGTGGGTTAGGTTTATCAAGTGCTCCTCTCTGCTTTGCATTTTAACTAAGGAAACTGGCTTGCCCCCTTAATTTGTCACTGTAGTCCCACATATCACTAAGGAAATGTCCCTGGCAGGCCATAAACTCCTCAGCTGTATAAAACTTTACCAATAACTTAGCCCTTGCTGCCTGTTTTGGGTACAGCCAGGTTTCTCCTGAACTTCTCACCCCTCCTCCATCTAAAACCTTTGCTGAAACTGATGTGTAAGAATGCATTCAGGGGATGGCAGCCATTAGCTGAATAACCTGCTAATAGAACCAGTATTTCTACTCTTATGAAAGCACTTTGCTATAAAAGAAACCAAGAAGATGTCTAAAGATATGTTACTAAATTAAAATCTTTGCAGCACTCTTAACATATTTTGGTCTTCTCTGAACAGAATTCTGTGCTAGCATTCCTTTTGCAATCATGAGAATTAACGTTTTGTATTAATATATACAGGAAAGAATTGAAAAGACAGAGTTGCTTTGTTCCTGGCCTTTTCAATACCTCCTCAGCCAGTTTGCCCCTCCCAGTGCTTTTGACCTATCCTGATCCTACCTGGCCACCCAGACATCTTGGACACCAACATCTGAGCTGACCTTCCTCAGACAAATAGTGGCTTGCTGCAACCTGGTTAGCCAGCCATCGTATTCTCAAAGAGACAAATTCTACCTATTACATAGCTATCATTGCACACCCTCTTAAAAGCTTGCACCTAGGGTAGCAGTCCCTTCATCCTACCCCTGCTGTGGCTTTGACCACAAGTCCCTGGAACTCTTTCTAAGAGCTGTATTTTTTTGAATGTAGCATGAACTTGTGACATAATACTTTTAGGAAACAATGATCACTACTCCTAACTGAGTGTGGCTGCAGATTGCAAATTACATTATATATCAAAAGATTATCAAGGCTAATGAATAACAATGCATGAAAGAAAAAAATGATTATGATAACAACTGGCAATAATAGTGATGGTAATGCTAAATATGATACTGACAGTAATAATAATATTGATAAATCGCTTCTTACTACAATGACTTTGTCTTCTTACACTATGAGAAGCTGCTTGGTTCACTCATTTTTTGTGGCATGTAATCAGTTTGTTGCAATGATGATTTGCTTAGTTTTTGTTTGCAAGTACTGCCTCTCTTTGATATTGCTGCAATTTTACTGTGAACTATTTTAACCTTTGCCTCTAAATGTGAGCATTGTGCTGAATGTGAACACACATGTAGTGTGCATTTACTAGATTATTGCAACTGTTTTGTAGAACTACAGGTCACTCAGTGGGACACACGAGTTTCCCAAACACCCTCCCATGCTTGCTAACACTATGATGTAATTTCAATGTATATTGCATTTACTAGGGTAATGCTAACTCTGTGAACTAGTCAGCATTTCCCACTGTGGCTACTGGTATTTAATGAACAGACTGCCTGAATCTTTGTTGTTACCCTGTAGGTTGTGTCTGTACTAAACTATTAATTCATCTACTATCATCTGGTATTTTTATCCTCCCTCTTTTTCCCCACTGTTGAAAGCTAACACACAGCTACATGCAGCCTAAAGGAGGTGAACGTAGCTCAGGAATGTTATTAGTGCATCACAAGTGAGAATTAATGTTGTGTTCACTTACCTGGCATGTACCTTACCTCACGATAGTATAGTAAGTACATCCTTACCTCCCACAGTCTCCATGTACATGCACCCACAGCTTTCCCCAAGCCAATACTTTGCTCATATAATTTTTTTTCTGTTGCCTACCTATAACACAAGTTTGTTACATCTCTTTTTGTCTCATTTTTCATACAGCTCTAGCTCTACTTCACTCATGGCTGCCCCCCCCCCCCCAAATGAAGGATTCCTGAAAATTATCCTGCAAACAACTGAAGGCAAAAGGACTCACTACTGAGATTTTTACTCTCTGAAATAGCCTTATCTCTAGCTCTACTTCACTAGTGGCACCCCCCCTCCCAAGTGAAGAATTTCTGAAAGTTATCCTGCAAACAGCTGAAGACAAAAGGACTCACTACTGGGACTTTTACTCTCTGACATCTTCTTATGTAGGTACATTCCCTGTTAACTAATTACTGCATCTAGTTGTTAGTGCTTTTAATTAATTTTACACTTGCAAGGTCTTTTCCCCTTTTTCCATTCCCTGCCATTGCAAATAACTGCCACTATGTGGCAGCAGAACACCACCAAACAACTGAATCTTAGCCCAGATAAGCAGCACAGCCTGTAAGCAGGACAGTGCTCTACAGTTATTTAAAATTTTCAGTATTTCTGTCTACTGTAAAGTCACCCAAGTCCCTTCACAGCAGTTATTTTTCTATTCATAGTGAGTAAATAGTGGAAGCACAGTAACTGGCATAATCCCTGTGATTAAGGCCCAAAGCTGCTTTCCTTCATTACTTAGTCAGACTCCTGATACTTTTTTTCAGATCTTACCTTCTAGGTAGGGCTCTACCTGCTCCACTCTCCTACTCTACCCCCATTCCCACACACCCCTGCACCCACACCAATTACACTTTTTCATCCAATCATACTAACAACCACCATCACCCCTCCCCCTCCTTTGCTCTCGTATTACACACTCTACACATAGTACCTCCCCACTCACAAAGTTGCTGCAGTCCAGCCTGTTAATATACTATCAGGACCCCTACACATTCCACAGGGTTATCTCTGTACACTCCTACTACTTCTAACAAACCAAACGTACTCCCCATCAAATAATTCTAACACTAGCACTCACCATCACAGCCCATCTAACCTCACCCTACTTCAACAACATTACAATTCCCAACAAGTCACCCCACCTCAATCTCAGTTCTAACATTCACTAACTACCCCTTAACTCATCTCACCCTCACTCTTTAACCACATCACCTATGACTTGCACCCCGACAAACTCCTCCATTATCAAAGCAAATCTAGCGTATCCATACAATGTGACTTAGCCTTCTCCAAATACCTACAAACCATAATAAACATTGCCTCTCACCTGCTACGCAATGGCAATATCAGCCCAACCCAGGTCCAAAAACAAGTCCAGCCAATCACCAAAATCAACCTAGAACCAATACTAGCGTACATAACAAAACATCCGATATTCTAATAATAAATCATTGTTGAGCATAAAAGGTAAACAAAACTGTTCTAGTGTATAAAAATTAAATAAAAATACTTATACAAAACAGTTCTAGTGCATAAAAAATTAAATAAAAATAGTTAATAAGAGTAAACGCCTCACAGCAAGAGGTTCTCCGGTTCGATTCTTGGCTGGGGTGCCTTCTGTGCGGAGTCTGCATGTCCTCCCTGTGGTCATGTGGGTTTCCTTCAGGTGCTCCGGTTTCCTCCCACATCCCAAAGACATGCAGTAGGTGGATTGGACACTCTAAATTGGCCCTAGGTGTGAGTGTGTGTGTGCCTTCTGTGGAAGGTTGGGTGCCGGGTTGGCAACTCGACACCGTAAAACTCCACTGCCAATCATGAGCGGACAGATGATCCACTGAGGCGACCCCTACCTGGGAAAAGCCGAAAGAAGAAGAAGTTAATAAGAGTAAAGATTTAAAGTCACAAGACTGACATGCTTAAATAAAGATTTAAAGTCACGAGACTGACATGCATGTATTTTCTTTTCATCTAAAATACATCTGTTACAATGCACAATAATAACAGGCAGACAACAGCAAATATAAATAATGTAAATATAAACATGTATTAGTTAAGCTAATATCTATTATGTTTTTTACAATTTTTTTTATAATTGTATAGTAACACCACAGCAAACAGTTAAAGTTCTGAATTTTAAAAATAAATAAAATCACAGATGGTATTAGTCAAACAGTTTTTGTAAAATTAATGGCAGGGCAGTTAAATAAATAAAAAATACTGAAATCCATGTAAGCTAATTTTAAAATAATGACTATTTATGTAGTATAAATGCATAGTTATGCAAATCACGAATACTTATTATATTTCTACTAATATCAAATAGCAAGTGTATCAGACCTTCCTAGACTAGATGAATAGTTACAGGAAATGTTGGAAAGATAAGATAAACAAGACTAATTGCCAGACAAGTAGCTTGAGTTTTTCTAAAACATTATTGTTATTAAAACATAATTGTTAAAATGTTTACAGGCAACACTATTTGGTAATTGTAATAAAATGTCACAATGGTGCACAGATGTCACTGATAATCTGTTTGCAAGTAAATGTTAAAAGAAAAAAACCTCAGTTGCATCAAGTACAGCCAGCACATGGGCTGTAGTATACATACAGTTCAAATCAATTGTGCAGGAGGGTATAAATACCTACTAGTGGTAATAAACAGCAAAAGCTTTATAAAAATGATCACATCAGACAAAAGTCTATAGTTTAGTAACCTAATAAAGCAAATGTATAACCAAAGTATTGGGCTGGTATACATTCTATTCTCACAGCATAAAGCAAATAAACAATACTGCAGTATACTACAGGGGGAGGGGCACTCTCTCAGTTTTACGCTGACTGTATAAGCAGTACTGCACAAGGGTCTAAAATAAAACTACAGGAAGAAATATCTCATTTCTTCTTGACAATACTCTTTTAGGGGGGAAACAGGTATTAGTGCATAAGAAACACTGGTAAACAGATTAAATCTGAAAGTCCAAGATATTTTATGCTAGTTATTATTGTATTATTTAGTATTAAATTGCATTTACAACCTGTTAAAGCTATACAAGAAATGACTTAAGCTATACAAGAGAGTATTTTTAATATGTTTTGGCAAGACTATGTTGGTATGCAAAAAGCATAAATGTTTCTAATTTCTGGGTATGTAGTTGCCTCTGGTGGCAATTCCATTAGATACTTATAAAGAGATATAAGAATTTTAGAAAAATTTTGCTTGATGATAATGTTACTACATTTGTAAGGTTAGACTAAATGTACTTTACAGTCTTTGTATCTACAAATACAAAAGAATTCAGTAGAACCATGTTTAAAAAAAATGGGTCCAGGATAGCTACTAGATTTAAATGGATGAGTAGTAAACAGTCTGTGTAAATATATACTGTACAGGATACATTATAATAAGTTCAAAAGTAATTTGTCAAGTTGTAATATTATCACTGGTTTTAAGTTGGAGTCTTATTATTGGTTTTTGGAACATAATTTTATCTATACTAGTATTGGTTACCCCAGTTAGAAAAAAAATGATATTAAAATATTGTATTCATACAGCTAATGGACTAATATGTAAACAACATTTTTATTTCACTGTCAATTAAAGTTTATGGGCAGTTCAGAAACATGAACACAATATTATGGTTGAAATGACATTGAAACTGTATATTTTCAGCAGTGTATAAATGTTTGCAGTAGCACATAGTTTATGTATCTTATAAATATTAGTCTATCTCTAATCTTTTGATATTAATAAAAGTAAATAGTTAATTCAACAGTTGCAAAGAGTTAATAAAATAGTTCTAAATCATAAATGAAATTCTGTGATTGCAAAAGAATAAATTAAGTTAAAAAATAAAATTAAAGCAGACAGTTCAAAACTGATAAAATATTTTCACACAATGGTCTATAAAAGAAAAAGTTGTTAGATACATTCAGTTTTGGTAGTAATACTTGATATCATTGTAAAATTGCATTTTGATTTGTTGTATCAAAAGAAGACTAAAGGTTTTGTTTCTTAACGTGTTTTCTATATAATGTGATAAAAAATACATATCAGTATAAAGTGTTTTGAGTACATTAAAATAAAAAGAGGGAATTGTAAGATTATGCTCAACAGGGTTTTAAGGTTGAAAGTAATTCTGTTACAAATGTGTAACATAAATAAGGTATAAAATAACGCTTGCTTAAATGCAGAAACAGAGTTTAGTAATATGTGATCAGCATCCATACTAAATGACTGTGGCTTGAAAAATAAGGAACTTGCTGAATAGACATCTTTCCTTACATACTTAAAAACAGGATGTATGCATTTCATTGTCAGTGAGAGCAAAAATGTAAAATCTGCTTATTTAAAGAATGGACAACATGACATGTTTCTATCATATGACACTGTTACAATGTGTTTCCTTAAAAAACATGGTTTTCTGCACTTATTAGCATTTGCACAAGAACAGATGTTCTTATACAAAGATCCAAATAGAAAACTAAAGACAAAAAACAGGATGTTCACACTAAAAAGAAAACACCAAAACCAGGAGACAATAAAATCCAATCACAAGACGGCAGCTTTAGCGCTTTCACTCACTTTAATCCAACTGAGCTTCTTCAGAAAAATTACCTCACACACTCCATTCATTTAAATATAACATGTCACATGATCACATGACTCAAACCTTAATTAAATTAATATAAAACTAAATGAATAAGTAAATGAATATAAGAATATAAATATAAATCAATTTATATACATAAATATATATATTTTGTTATGTAAAAAATGTCAGTAATAATAATTTCATACCAACAAAATTGTTAAAAGTGATTATCTAAGCTTTGTTGATAACAAAAAACATTTGATGTTAATAGTGCCATTAAGGCCAGGTGTTTGATCAGCCATCAAAGATATTTGCCATAAACTTTCATGACATTCAAGTAACGTCTTGTAATCCCCAGAAAATAAATCAGAATTAACTCTTTCTAACACAAAAAAAGAGAAAAAGAAAACTTCTTAAAAGAGGGACAAATACTGGCATGAACTGCTAAAGCATTAGTAATGTCCTTTTTTTTATGGCCAAACAATGCTCATAGATCCTTTTGTTAATGGCTCTAATAGTCTTGCTGATATAAAAACAGTCACATGAGTCACATTTGGCACAGTAAACAACATTTGTGGAGTTACAGGTATATCGATCTCTAGCCCAAAAGGCCCTACCAACGTCTTTAAATTCAATACAGGAAACATTACTACATTATATTTTTTTGTGTGTTAGAAAGAGTTAATTCTGATTTATTTACTGGGGATTACAAGACATTACTTGAATGTCATGAAAGTTTATGGCAAATATCTTTGATAGCTGATCAAACACCTGGCCTTAATGGCACTATTAACATCAAATGTTTTTTGTTATCAGCAAAGCTTAGATAATCACTTTTACAATTTTTTTGGTATGAAATTATTATTACTGAAATGTTTTTACTAACAAAATATATATATTTATGTATACAAATTGATTTATATTTATATTCTTATATTCATTTACTTATTCATTTAGTTTTATATTAATTTAATTAAGGTTTGAGTCATGTGATCTTGTGACACATTATATTTAAATGAATGGAGTGTGTGAGGTAATTTTTCTGAAGAAGCTCAGTTGGATTAAAGTGAGTGAAAGTGCTAAAGCTGCCGTCTTGTGATTGGATTTTATTGTCTCCGGGTTTTGGTGTTTTCTTTTTATTTTGTTTCTAGTTTCAATTGATTGTGTTTTCGAGGATGTTCACACTGTCAAAAAAGTTGGCCTCTTATAAATTCAGCAAAAATATGATAGGACATTGTTAAAAAAATAGTATTATTAAGTCAGCATTTGTGTCAGCATCTGCAACAATCAGTATTGTTTCTACAGGATGAGGAATTCTGTAAAATAGAATACAAAGAGGAAATGTATATGTGTGTGCATGACTAAAATTGTATATAAAGATCTGTATTAATCCAGTTATGTTAGGGGTATTGGTAGAGACACATTTGTCCCGAGGTAAATGTTATAACATCCATGCTGATTGAGAAGTAAAGTAGAACAATAACTAAAAGCTGTAACATTAGTACGTGTGGTTTGTTATAAAAAGCTATTTGTTACTGCTCTAAGTTGATGCTTTAAAGTATATTAACTCATCAGTGTATATTCTGCAAGTGTCTGTATGC
Organism: Protopterus annectens; assembly: GCF_019279795.1. Taxonomy (NCBI): domain Eukaryota; kingdom Metazoa; phylum Chordata; order Ceratodontiformes; family Protopteridae; genus Protopterus; species Protopterus annectens. The sequence goes on from NC_056726.1 coordinate 461,491,300, forward strand.
AACAGACTGTGAATGCAACTATAACCAGGCTTTGATTTCAGCAGAATCCAGCCAGCAAGATTGAGTGTCTTAAGAAGACTTCAAATCCATCACAGTAAGCAGCACCATATCATTTTTCAATCATAACATAAGAAGCTTCCTTAACAAAACCATTGAGCTCCATGCAACCATAGCATTATACTTACCTGACATCATCTTCCTCACAGAAACATGGCTTAAACCACACATTAAAAATAAAGAAATACTTCCCCTGGTTATAGCATACTACGAAAACACCGTACAGCTAAAAGAGGAGGCAGAGTTACTCTCCTATATGAGAACAACATCAATGTTGAACTATTTAACATAGAAATTCTTGCATTTAATAATGCAGAGATCCTACTTGCTAAGGTAAGGCTAAATACACAAAAACAGCTAAGTATCCTAGGATAATATATCCCACCAGAAGATAACATCAAAACTCTAGAATCTCTTCTCCACTGGACATCAGAAACCCTCCCCCACGAAACCATTATATTAGGTGACTTCAATATTGATTGGACCTCACTTAAATCACCCCACCCCTCAAATCATATTCACGTTTACTGCTACTCCAGCTTATACAAACCCTTACTAGGGTAGAAAAAACTAAAAAAAAGAATCAATACTGGACTAGATTCTCATCAATTGCCCATTTTCCACCCATAATTTTGGTATACTATGTGACCATCTAAGCTACCTCTTCCCAACCTTCTTCATCAGAGACCAAACTAAACTCACTAGAACTAGCTCTCTTAAACACATCAGAAACACCAAAAACGTCAGGGCTGATGAGCTTAATACAGTCCTTAAACACACTAACTGGTCCCTCTTTTAACATTTCCTTTAGATGAAGCAGTTGAGTATTTCAACACTATCTTCTTAGGCCTTCTCAACCAACTTGCCCCAACAAGACAGATCTGCACTAAAACTATGTATGCCCCATGGCTTACCAAGAGCACTAAGCAACTTATGAAACAAAGGGACAAAGCATGGGACACCTGGTGCAAAAACAAAACTACTTCTAATAGGCAAACATTCTTAGAACTGATAAACATTGTAAAACAAATCAGACTAGACAAACAAAAATACTATAGTGAAATTCAAACTAAGCTTAATACCAAATCTCAAAAATTCTGGACCACTATAAACAGTATTCTTCAACCAGGTAAATTAGCAACTCCTCATCCAAGCATAGACACCACCTCTATAAACACAGCCACTCAATTCAATGAGTTCTTTACCAACTCTATACTAAAGCTGTCAACAGACCCACCCTCCTCAACCCCCACTATACTATATAACCTATCAAATAATGCAAACTCCTTCACCCTTCAACCTGTACCAACTTACAGCATCTATAGGCATCTAACCAAACTTAAACCCACCACCCTAGCAGTAGACAAACTATCTGCCAAATTCCTACAAATAGCCGCCAAAGCAATTTCCTACCCAATCTCTATAATCATTAACAGATCAGTCTCAGAACAAAAGGTGCTACTTCTCTGGAAAATCTCCTACATTATACCAATACAAAAGGGAGCACCTCCACTGACATAACAAACTACCGCCCTATATCTATACTTTCCCCACTGGCTAAAATACTGGAAAAATGGATCCACACCCAGATCCTAACACATCTCCTTTCCAACAATCTTCTTGCTGAAACTCAGCTTGGATTCTGCCCCAACCATAGTAGTACAACTGCATTCCTCCATTTTCAAACCTAGTAAATATGCAATGCAACAATGGTTAACTAGTGTCTGCAATTTTCCTTGACTTTTCAAAGGTGTTTGATACAGTCTCCCATACAAAACTTCTAACATCACTCTCAGAATTAAAACAAACTACCACACTCTATTATGGTTTGAAGACTATCTCTCCCAATGCCAACAAGCTGTTCAGTGGAAAAACTCCCTTTCCCCCTACTTCCTGTAAAACCAGAAGTACCCCAAGGATCAATCCTAGGATCACTACCTTTCACTATATTTACAAATAATGTTTACAAAGCCACCCCTCTAGCAAACATGGTTCAGTATGCTCATGACTCCACCTTAATCTGCTCTTCTCCCACCCTCCAACAACTTCACATAAAGACCCAAGAAGCCTTTACATCCATTGAAGCCTGGCTAACAAACTCCCAGCTAATACTAAATCCTAAAAAGACCCAGCTTATGCTCTTCCATCCTTCCAAAGCACAAGTACCTACTCCTCCATTCTCTGTTTCTGCTTCAGATAATACCCCCATCTCCCCCATCACACAAACCAAATTACTAGGGTCAATATTGACAATAATATGAAATTTGACAAACACATAGCTCATACAATAACCAAAGTCAACAAAAATGTAGGTACTCTTTACAGATATAAAAACTTCCTGACCAGAAACAGTAAAGTTACCCTAGCTCATACCCATCTTCTCTCTACCTTACTGTATGCTTCTCCTGTCCTGATTATTCTAAACAAGAGCAATTTAAACAAGCTATCAGTATGCTACAACAAAATAGAAACATTTGCCACAAACTCCTCCTACCGGACCCACCACTATCAAGCCCTAAAATAGCTTTCCTGGCTGGAACTCCCAAACACCTTAGCTCTAAACCAACTTTTTCCAGCTCACCAAATACTGTACCAACTTGACAAAACTCCAGTCTTACAAAACTTGATCACCCTCTACTCCAATAATTGAGAACTTAGATCCACTAACAAGGCACTAATCACAATCCCAAAAGCCATTACACTGGTGACTCTCTGTATTCTAGCAACATTGCCAAGACTTGGAACTCCCTGCCACTACAAATCAGGGTACAACCTAACAAAACCTTCTTCAAAAATAGCGTATTTCTCACCTAAACAATTCCTGGACATGCAACTGCCTAGCAGCTGGCTGACATATTCTAACACATTTCCCCTACCCACTAGCCAACCTCTTCTTTAAATCTCCCTCAGGTGCACTATATTTATTATCACACGTTACTTACCAACTCACTGCCACCTACTCCCCACTGTCCCATTTATACCCACTAACTCTTCCCTACACAAAGTTGAAAAGCTTTCCCTTAAAATGTCAATGAACCTCATATGAACGTGTCCATATTCTCCTCCTTTGACAAACTGGCTAGTATTTTTAATTTTTCCCTTCTTCTTTTATCTTCATTACATCTTCATGATTATCTCTACTAAATATACTATATGAACAACAATCATATGTTACTACTGCTATACCTTTAATTGTATCTCTAAACCACTATGCTTATGTAAATATCTTATGCAATCATATGTTATCTGATATATTTTATAACTGTATGTGTAAACTACAATGCTCGTGTAAATATCTTATGTATAGTAGTTAGCAATTGTTTCTGAAGCTTTTATCCCCGGGCCTCCACTGAAAATGGACAGTTTTATCTAGTCGGACCTCCCTGGTAAACAAATGTAAAATAAAATAAATAAATAAAATAAATGATGCCTGTTCTGTGGCTGGTTTTCTGTTTTACATGGGATGGACAGTCTTGAATTACATGAGTTTCTATAAATAACATTAAAATATATGCTGCCAGTTCTGAAAGCTACAAGAAATTATGAATTAAAAAAAATAAAAACAGTTAATACTTCATTCCAATTAGCTATAAAAGGGTCTCAGTCAGACAATTTAACAATACATTGCAAACAGATTCAATGGAGAATTAGGCGTATTGGTAGCTTCATAATTTTCTTCCTTCTAGCTTTATTACTTGCAATTTTTTAACACCCTTCTCTTTGAATATTCATTCATCTTGACCTCACCTCTAAGCTGCTTGTTGAATGTTTGAGTATAGTACTTGTGATCCTTGGAACTATTAGAATATAAGTGCAATAGATGCATACGTATTATCACCAAGATTGTGGTATCTCAGAGTATTACTCCTACTCCAAGGTACAATGATCTCAGGATTTTATATATATATATATATATATATATATATATATATATATATATATATATATTGTTGTGTCTTTCGGCTTTTCCCGGTTAGGGGTCGCCACAGCGGAACTCCGGTCCGCTAATGATTGGCAGTAGATTTTTACGTACCGAGTTGCCAGCCCTGACGCACAACCTTCAACGAAGGTACGCCCATTCACGCATGTCTCCACACAGAAGACGCTCTAACTGAGAATCGAACAGGACAATGTCTTATATAATATATATATATATATATATATATATATATGTATATATAGGGTCTATATTAGATCACCGAATGCTTAGGTTAGTGAACGATGATTAATCAACCCCATGTAAGCGAAGGTTTACAAAACCGAACTGTCAGAACAGAGATTTTTTTTTCCAAGGGAAAGGGGCTGTGCCCCTCACACCCACCCTACTTAAATATACCAACTCCGAGTCTGCACTACAGTGCCGAAAATGGCAAACTACCGAAGCGGCCAAGCAAATTCTTTCCCAGGGAAAGAATTCACTTACATGCCGCTTCGATATTTTGCTGTTTCGGCATTTACAGCTCGACCAAGATGCATTTGCTAACCTGCGTCTTCGGTCAGCTGATAGGAACCATATATATATATATATATATATATATATATATATATATATATATATGCTGGACTACAGCTTGGAGTAAGCACCTCATCAGCTCTTTCAAGCTTTTTTTTAAAGTTGTTTCAGGTTTCAACTTTGTTACTTAAGTTAACTTGTAAGTGTTTCTGCCATTTCACACTGAGCTACTCGGAGGAAGGAAGCTGATCTGTGATATATAACAATAAGCATCCTGTTTTCTTGCTTATTTTTATGAGTTATTTATAGCACTTTTATTGTCTGCAAATGCATTTCTAACTGGTTTCACAGTGTGTGAGGTATTAACTAGAAATTTTCTACAATTGGTAAGCATCTGGTTGGGTTTGTTTGTTCTGATTTCCTGCTAAGGACTGTATCATATAACTTGTTTGCAGTTAAACGCATTCTCATTTCTTGTGTTTGTTTGTTCTGATTTCCTGCTAAGGAGTGTATCATATAACTTGTTTGCAGTTAAAAGCATTCTCATTTCTGCAGTTTTTTTCTGTGTGTGAGGTATTAACTAGAAATTTTCTACAACTGTTAAGCATCTGGTTGGGTTTGTTTGTTGTTTCCCCTCCCTCCCTGTTGGTATCCTGTTTTTATGCTTGGTGGCTTTGCAGTTGCCCGCCCCTACTGTAAATTTGATCTGGGACACTCCTCCCAGTATAGTGTCATTACCTCATTCTACCTAATCCAGGGAGAACATTTGAGAAGGCTAACCCACTAAATTTCTGCTCCTCCTTTCCACTTTCCACATTACAAAAAAAAAGAAAACATTTCTAAGCTTGTTTCCTGCCTTTCCTGTAAGTCGTCTAGTCCAGATACAGATTTGCTGTAACCAGTACTGTTTGTAAGCTTCTGAGCCCCCAAGCTTTCTGTGTTGGGGGGAAGCCTTCTAGCTTACTTTTGTTTATTAGAACTAGCCAGTTTTCTAGTTTCAGCACTCAAATCTGTTTCTTTGAGCTCAGCACTTATTCAGAACTCATTGTAAGCACTAAATAAGCTGCAAATTACTACAACACTCAATTTTCCTCACTTGTCTAGAGGAAAACAGTTTTTAGTACTTAATAAATAAGCACCTATCCAGGCATATCAAAGGGTCAGCTCCCGGTGTTTTCTCCTGTCTACCCGATGAATCTGGACATCTTGGGGCAATGAAGCAATTGCCTCATGTACACAGACAACCCTCTCCTCCTACCACCCAACACTACAACCTGTAAGGGATGCACTTATATAGCCAAATTGGAAGCAAAGCTCTCTTCACCCAAGATTGTGCTAGACAGTCAAGAGGAGAAGGTAAACACTTGGAACACACCACACTCATCACATAGTCCCTCAAAACCTACACCATCAAAACACACACATAGAAACACAAAACACATGCCTACATTCGCAGAGGCTGTCAATAAAAATCTACCCAAGCAACAGGGACCTCCAAAGCAGAAATGCAAGCAACCTCCACCCCCCAACACAACCCAAATGACACATAGCCCACAAACTCAGTGTGCCACTCAACCACAGCCAATAAGGCATAAAAATGTACCCAACACTCTAGTCATAGGTGACTATAGTCAGGCACACTGATGTTCCACTCACCAGGCTAAAAAAGGAGAAAGTTACTGTCAGCTGCCTGTCAGGTGCCAGGATCCACCACATAATGCATGCACTCAGGTCACTCCACAACAAGTACAAATATGACTCTGTCATTGTCTATGTTGGTATGAATGACCTGAGATGTACCTCCCTGGACTACATGAAAAGAGACATGGAGGAGATGTCCGATCTTGTAGCTCAGGCAGGTATGACCCTAGCCCTGAGTAGCATCCTGCCATCACCCAGAATGGTACCACAGTACAAGGACAAAATGACTGACTTCAACAATTGGCTAAGCTTCTGGTGTCATTCTAAGGGGATCCAGTATCTGTCTGCCTGGGATGACATGATTGACAAACAACGATGCTTTGCCAGAGTTGGCCTGCACCTGTCACCCTTGGGATTCTGGATACTGGCTAAGGCTCTTGCCAACCCCTTAGTGCCTTTTTTAGGCAAGGTTCAAATGACAAATTCACCACCGTAACAGGTACAAGCAAGCAAAATCTGAGGGTAATGCTACTTAATGCTAGAAGTCTAAACCTCAAAATGCAGTCACTCGAGGCACTCCTTAAAATGGAGAACATCAACATCTATGCAGAGACAGAGACCTGGTTCAAGGCTCCAGAGAGCTCCCCTGCATTACCAGGCTATAATTCATACCACACCTTTCGGCCACCTAACATGGACCGAAACACTAAAGGCAGAGGCGTGTCCATATTCATTAAGGATATCCACACCTCCAGGCTAGTTGCTCAGCATAATGCATCCGAGATTATCCAAGTGCAACTAACTCTGGGCAAGACCGCAATCCAAATTGTAGCTTGCTACAGATACCCCACCATGCCCCAGGATTCCCACTCCACATTTCTTGATACACTGGAAAATATTAGGGTACAACCTTGTTGTTGTTGTGTCTTTTGGCTTTTCCTGGTTAGGGGTCGCCACAGCGGAACTCTGGTCCGCTAATGATTGGCAGTAGATTTTTACATGCCGAGTTGCCAGCCCTGACACACAACCTTCAATGAAGGTACGCCCATTCACGCATGTTTCCATACAGAAGACGCTCTAGCTGGGAATCAAACAGGACAATGTCTTACTGTGAGGCAACAATGCTACCGCAGCACCACCACCGCAGTATGATTAGGGTACAACCTTACACCCTAATAATGGGAGATTTCAACTACCCCACCATTAACTGGGAAAACTACTCATGTACCAACTCTTGTGCTCAACGTTTTCTGGAATTCATAAATTCCAACACCTTGGATCAACTTATCCACACTCCTACCAGGGGCAGCAATATCCTAGACCTGGTCTTTACCAATATGGGCAACCGGTGTTCCACACCAGAGGTCAGTTCCTCGTTGGTCAGATCCGACCACAAGCTAATCACCCTTAGACATCCACATCCCACCCCCCATTAGGGAAACCACCGTAAAAAGTTTCTCCAAAGCCAACTTCACGCTTCTTAAGACAGAAGTGTCAGACTTCACGACACCCATGCTGACAGACAATAGAGGTACGAATGCTGAATCCTATGCAAATGCACTTTATAAGCACTTACACGAGTGCATGGATCATGCAATCTCTAGCAGAACCAAGATGCTATCTTCCAAAAAAAAGGAAGCCAATCTGGTGGTTCCCTGCCATAAGCAAATTCTACAACAGAAGAAAGAAACTGCTGCAAAAAAGAGTAAAATCCCATGATTGGAGGAACTCCGTGGTCAGCTTCAGTAAGAAGCTGAGATCCCTCATAAAATCCTCCAAAGCTAGTTACGAAAACAAAATTGCCATTGATTCTAAAGACAACCACAAAGCATTCTATAGCTATGTCAAGAATCTCAATGGCAACACTCAAATCTGCTCTGAGTTACAGCACAATGGCACTAAATATACAGAACCAACTGATATTGCCAACATCCTGGCAGATAGGTTCAGTGCTAACTTTACTCCTCTCTCACCCCATAAAGGGCCCATCTCTATACTGGAAGAATGCAAACTTCCTGTAATCATGGCTGTACAGGTAAAAAACACACTCTCCAAAACCAAGAACACAGCATCCACGGGTTCTGACAACATCCCAGGCTGCATTCTACATGAATTACAGAACGAACTGGCACCCCAACTAAGTACCATGTTCAATCATAGCCTCACCTCAGGCTTTGTGCCCACTGAATGGTGCACAGCAACGGTTATCCCACTCCACAAAGGGGGAGCCACCACAGACACTGAGAACTACTGCCCCATCAGCCTGACGAGCCTGGTCTGCAAGGCTATGGAACGTATCATTATGAAACTTATAAACAATGACATTGGTAATCTCCAAACTCTGGACTCTACCAAGTTTGGGTTTGTAAAAGGCAGATCATGTCTCCTAAACCTGATAGACTTCTTTGAAGTGGTCACCAAAGCCGTAGATGGGGGTAAGGTGGTTCACACAGCCTATCTAGATCTTGCCAAGGCTTTTGACACCATCCCCCACTATGGAATTATAGATAAACTCAATAAACTAGGTATAAATCCCTCTGTCACAAGATGGGTTGCCAACTGGCTCACTGACAGAACCCACACTGTGAAAGTAGCAGACTCTAAATCCAACTTCAGACCAGTGACAAGTGGAGTGACACAGGGTTCAGTCCTGGGTCCTCTCCTGTTTGGTATCTACTTCTCTGAAGTACAGGCTAACACAGAAGGTCTTTGGCTAACAAAGTTCACAGATGACTGCAAACTAGGGGCCATAATCAAAACTCCTAACAATGTGGACATTCTACAAAAGGGCCTCACTTAGACAGATGCCTGGTGTCAAAACCATGGCCTCAAGCTCAATGCCAAAAAGTGCATTGTCATCCCTTTTGGTAAAAACTCTGTACCCATGAACTACCACATAGGCTCTAGTCTACTTAACACTGAAAGTGTGATAGGAGACCTTGGGACACAGGTGGACAGTAGTCTCTCCTTTGATAATCACATTGCCACAGTAGTCAGGAAATCCTTCCACATGGCACTCCTCATCACAAAAGGTTTCTCATCCAGGAAAAAAGAGGTCATTGTTCCCCCTCTACTCATCACTCATTAGACCCATTATAGAGTACAACGCTCCTTTTGGTATGTATCTCACAAGACATCTACAACAACTGGAAAGGCCGCAGAAATACCTCACAAAGAGGATTACCGGCCTCAAACAGATGCCCTACGCAGACCGTCTCAAAAAACTCCAGCTTTACTCTGTTGCATATCGCCTAGTTAGAGGCGATCTCTGCCTAACATACAAAGCTATGTCAAACCCAGAGCTGTTGGACATGCTCCACTTATAGAAATCCCAATCTCTCCTAGCTACACGTTCTAGGGACCTAAACCTTGTCACCACAATAAACATAACATGCTGGAGGGATAGATTCATGTCCCAGAGACTTCCCATACTCTGGAACAAACTACTTATCTATATCAAACAAAGCTCATTAGCACTCTTCAAGAAAAATCTTGATGATTGGATGGGAGATAGGAAATTCACCCCGAGGATCACTTCTGTGGCTCTGCTTGACAGGGGCACAGGAAAATAATTTTCTTGGGTGGCAAAAGCCAGGGTACCGTTTGGCTAGGCTTATATAGGCCCTAGGGCCAATAGCCTAGTACCTACCTATGAACCTATGAACTTATATATATATATATATATATATATATATATATATATATATATATATATATATATATATATATGTAACAGAAATGCAAAATGCTTTTAAACTGGAACAGAATGTTTTGGAATTTGCTGTTCTTCTGGTGGAATTGCAGTCTATTTTTGAAGCATCTGGACTTACTTTATTGCATCTCATTCTTTTGACAGGGAAACTCTCAATCTGTTTTCTTTAACCCAACAGTCATTGGAGTTATGCAACATTCTTCCATAATGAAACAAGTTTGTATTTTGGTCGTCTACCAGACACTGTTAATTGTGCACTTAATCATTTTTTGCCACAAATCAGATTTATTTGTTGCTACTGTGTCCATAAACACTAAAATACTTAACACCAAGTTTAGTACTAAATCTTTTTAATTTCTGAATGTCTTCAAACTGCATGCAAAATGCCATTGTATCTTGAAAATGCATCTTGTCTTATTCCAAATTCAGAATGTTCTGCTAGTCAACACAATTCTGCCATATATTCACAAATGATTTCTCTTATCAAATAGTTTTATAGAATAGAAATTGCTCTAGAATGACTAAATGTTTGGTGCTTAAATGATTCTGAACAGTCTCGACAGCAAGTTTAAATGATATTAATGTAATCATTTCGAGTGCTAGTAAGCTACGTAATTGCTATACAATTTGTCATCCATTATACTAAACAGCACTGAAATTGTTTTTTGGCTTTCAGTATCGTTAATAGCACAATAATGTTTCAGTCGTTCAATTTAAGTTGACCAGTCTGTCATAGCACTCTCAAACACAATACCATTAACAGTATGGCCTGCAGTTTTAGGTCTGTTTCAGTTTAAAACATTTGCATTATATTCATAGGTTCATAGGTTCATAGGGGATTACTAGGCTAATGACGTAAGAGCCCTTACAAGCCTAGCCAGGTTTAACCATATTTTCCCAAACTTTCTATCCCTAGGGAAAAGATAAAATGGGTCAGCAAGAGGGGTTTTGACAATTTTTGCAGACTGTCTCTCTCCATAAGAGACATGAGTGCCACCCAGGAGTGAATCTGAGATTTGCCATCCATTGGTCCAGACTGTACTTGAGGATGGTCAGGGAAGGGCTCTGTTTCACGTGAATAGGAAGCCTATTCCAGAGGAGGGGCAATCTCTGCCAGCATGATCTATTCATGTCAGAGATCAAGTTTAGATCTTTGGAGTGGGCAACCCCCAGTGCAGTTAGTTTTGCGAATATGCAACATTTCTAACAGGGCTGGGTCAGAAACTGCCTTGTAGGTCAAGCACAGATCACCCCTCAGTAATTGGTAGGAAACTGAATACAGTGATAGGGCTTTTAATTGGTCATTATATGATATGTTGGTTATACCCTGCATTTTTCTGGTAAGAAACCTCTGAGGACACTCTGACTGTTGCAGGTGTCTGGTGAGGTACATGCCAATGGTACTTGACTGCTGGTCTGATGAGGGATGAGTACAGTGGTACTATCACATCCTTAGATCTGGATGCCATGGTCTTACTAATAAGCTGAGCCACACAGAAGGAGTTTCTCACCACTGTCTGAGTACCCAGATCTCTCACCACTGGATCCAGTCTTTGGGGGTGCTCTCAATGTTGTAATTTGCATGGGTATTTGATTTCCCAAAGAATACTATTATTATTCACTTCTTCACATTTAATTTGAGGTCATGGCTCTGATACCAATTATTAGTCTGTGTCAAACCTTTCTGTAAGATATCAACATTGTTTGGGGAGTCAGTGATTGGCTCCAACTTGCAATCATCAGCACACGTGGTCAGCCATCTACCATCTACATTTGCCTTGCCATCTGAGAGTTATATCCCAAACAAAAGAGGGCTCAGCACTGAGACCACTGGTGACTGTATTGTTGCTGGATGTGGATTCCACCACTCTAACACTATGTGTCCTATCCGTGAGCCATTTGACTGTCCATCTGGTGATGTAGAGATTTATACCCAATTTTGTGAGTTTATCTATATTACTCAAGTGGGCTTTTGTGTCAAATGCCTTGGCCATGTCAAGGTGGGTGGTATGCACTGTCTTACCCTCATCCATGGCTCTGGTGACTTTCTCAATGAAGTCCAACAGATTTTGCAGGCAGGACCTGCGCTTGATGAAGCTGTACCGGGTTGGGTCTAGAATCTGGAGATTTCTTATGTCATTATTAATCAGGTCCATGATCATCCTTAACATACCCTTGCATATGAGGTCGGTCAGACTTATGGTTCGGTAGTTTCCTGGGTTTGTAGATGGTTCCCCCTTGTAAAGAGGGATGACTGTTACCATCCTCCACTCTACTGGGACAAAGCCTGTCTGGAGACTGTGGTTAAATAGAGATCCAAGCGGGTCTGCTAGGTCATGTTTCAAGCTATTTGATCTGCACCCTGCGATTCTGACAGGGCCCATTGATGCCATGTTTCTAGCTTTAGACAGTGCAGTCATATTCACTGCTGAAGTTTGAGAAGTCATTTTGTATGTATCATTTATATATATTTATTAGGAGGAAGTAAGGATAGCTATGAAGAGGATGAAGAACGGAAAGGCTGTTGGTCCAGATGACATACCTGTGGAAGCATGGAGGTGTTTAGGTGAAATGGCAGTAGAGTTTTTAACTAGATTGTTTAATGAAATCTTGGAAAGTGAGAGGATGCCTGAGGAATGGAGAAAAAGTGTTTTGGTACCGATTTTTAAGAATAAGGGTGATGTGCAGAGCTGTAGTAACTACAGCGGGATTAAACTGATCAGTCACAGCATGAAGTTATGGGAAAGAGTAGATGAAGCTAAGTTAAGAAGGGAGGTGATGATTAGTGATCAGCAGTATGGTTTCATGCCAAGAAAGAGCACTACAGATGCGATGTTTGCTCTAAGAGTGTTGATGGAGAAGTACAGAGAAGGTCAGAAGGAGTTGCATTGTGTCTTTGTGGATTTAGAGAAAGCATATGACATGGTGCCTAGAGAGGAGTTGTGGTATTGTATGAGGAAGTCGGGAGTGTCAGAGAAGTATGTAAGAGTGGAACAGGATATGTATGAGGGTAGAGCGACAGCAGTAAGGTCTGCACTGGGAATGACGGATGCATTTAAGATGGAGGTGGGATCACATCAAGGATCAGCTCTGAGCCCTTTCTTATTTGCAATGGTGATGGACAGGTTGACAGACGAGATCAGACAGGAGTCCCTGTGGACTATGATGTTTGCAGATGACATTGTGATCTGTAGTGAGAGTAGGGAACAGGTGGAGGAGACCCTGGAGAGGTGGAGATATGCTCTAGAGAGAAGAGGAATGAAGGTCATCAGGACTAAGACAGAATATATGTGTGTGAAAGTGAGGGAGGATAGAGGAATGGTGAGGATGCAGGGAGTAGAGGTGGTGAAGGTGGATGAGTTTAAATACTTGGGATCAACAGTTCAGAGTAATGGTGAGTGTGGAAGAGAGGTGAAGAAGAGAGTACAGGCAGGATGGAGTGGGTGGAGAAGAGTGTCAGGAGTGATTTGTGACAGATGAGTACCAGTAAGAATGAAAGGGAAGGTCTACAAGAGGGTAGTGGGACCAGCTATGTTATATGGGTTAGAGACAGTGGCATTGACAAAAAGGCAGGAGTCAGAGCTTGACGTGGCAGAGTTGAAGATGTTAAGATGTGCACTGGGTGTGATGAGGATGGACAGGATTAGGAATAAGTATATTAGAGGGTCAGCCCAGGTTGGAAGGTTTGGAGACAAAGCCAGAGAGGCAAGATTACGTTGGTTTGGACATGTGCTGAGGAGGGATGCTGAATATATTGGGAAAAGGATGCCAAGAATGAAGCTGCCAGGTAACAGGAAAAGAGGGAGGCCTAAGATAAGGTTTATGGTGTGGTGAGAGAGGACATGCAGGTGGTTGGTGTGACAGAGCAAGATGCAGAGAACAGGAAGAAATGGAAGCAGTTGATCTGCTGTGGCGACCCCTAACGGCAGCAGCCGTATATATACACACATATAAATGTTCTTCCATTTATGCAAAGCTTACCCCATGCTGCCTTTATATTAGTCAGTTTCATGTCCAGGTTCCCTCTGTGTAAATCTTTATTTTGTATAATCACAAATTATTTTCTTTCATTAAGCAAAAATCACTTTAATATTGCCTTTTGATAAATCAGGTTTATTCCCAAGTCACTCTTTATAAATTCATCCTTTATACATGCATTGATTGTAATTATTATTTTTTTTTTTTACTCTGGCCCTCCTGTAACCATCAAGCCCCCCCAACCCCAACATGACACTACTGACCTGTTTGTTCTCCCTGGGTGAAACTACAACAGCTCATTCATTCCCTGAGTTTGAGTGGACCAGGAACAGCATGTGGTCTGTAAGGAGGATCAGGTTTCTTCTTTAAGGTCCTACCATCCCTACACATGCTCCTCGGCTTCCAAGAGCTTGTCATGCAATGGGTCTTTGTGATGTGCTGCTATGCCTACATATGACTTGATCAGCTGGCACTCTTCCATTGTAGTCATGCACCTCCCCCATGCAATCTCTGATCTCACTGGATGCTTCTACCATGGTGAGTGTTCTCCAGCCACATACCCTTTCCTTTCCATCCCGAAGAGAGATGAGCAGGCTCAAGCCTTGTAATTCCTGTCCACCTCTGGCAGTTGTAATGGGTGCAAGAACAGTGAGTTGAATGCAGGTCATCTGGGTCATAGTTAAGGCTTGGTTTGTCTATGTTAATGGCCTGGCATGCATCCACCAATTAGCCCTTTATATCAAAAATCACTATGCATTGCCTTATTTCCTCTGCTGCACAGTACTTATGCTTCTGGACACAGCAAAATTATGGGGCACAAATGAACAGCAACTGTGAGAGAGATTGTGCTATGGATGAGCTAGCTGCAATACAGATTGTTAAAAAAAGATAACATCAGTGCTTTCGGTAGCAGCAAAACTGTGGGAAACAAACACATAATAGTTCTGCATGCCTGCTAGCCACACTCTGCAACTTAAACTTATAGCTTTGTCCCGCTAAATGAGATAACTGAAATGTGACGGAAGGCAATCTTCTCTTCATTAAATTATGTCCATTTCTGCAATCATTGTCCCAGTATATATAGATATTCATAATAACCACATATGCATACAAATCTGTGTTGCCAAGGGCATGTCATGGGGAAGGTCAGCTACTGTTATTGAGCACATAGGTGTTAATAGTGCAGTTTGTTGCAGGTCATTGCCTAACATTATCAAGTACAGGCTGGACATACCATGTATGTTTTATCACCTTTTTTCCTTGGGGACATGATGTCCACTAACTGTGGTAAGGATCTGGATTCCAAAATGCCTGTATCCAACACTGATGCCTGGCCATGAAAAGTTTTGACTGCTGAGTCATTAGATAGGTGAATAAACAATGCTTACAGGTATGCAGGTGTGTGTGTTACAGACCACAGATATATATTGCTTTAACTACCTACAGCACACAGGACAGTAGTGAAGTGGTGTGTATGAAATTAGTGATGTGTTTATCCTCACATAAGTTATTATTTTCTTGCACAGTAGAATGCTTGCAAAATGCAAGCAAAGTAAATGTTAAGTTCTCCCATGCAGCGAATGGAATCTTGCTGCGAGCTCTCCAATCTCATGGATGGCAAAAGGAAAATCTGACTAGTCTTATCAAGACCATGCATGATAGAATGCAGTTAATGACATAAATGCTGTCAGTCGTAAGGCAGAAACAATGGTGCTGGGCCACCAACATGATAAGTGCTGCCAAAGACAGTGTCACACACCTGGAATAGGAGCTTAGGGCAACAGGAATCAATCTAAAAGATGAACCACAATTCACAGAGATGAAAGAGTTCCTTGTTTCTTTAAATAGGGAGATTGAGTCATCAAAAGTCCATGGTAGAGGCTTGGACATTAGACCAGAGCTACAGTGGCCTCTGAGAATTTCTGTAGAAGATACTCCAGGGAAATATGCTTTTTATGTATTAAGTAACAGCATAGTGGGTAAGTGTGCATGGGATTACAGATTACATGTGTTAGCAATTCTGTTCATGGGAACGTGAGTCCTTTATACTATACAACATCCAGTGCAAGGTAAGTTCATTATTATTTTGTACTGTCACTATACTAAGTTGTTATCATTCATTCACTGGGATTCAACTAATGATGACATGTCATATTGGGTATTTACTTTACTTTTATTGTCTTCACAGGTGATGCTTTATCAGGCTCCTTCACT
>NC_056726.1:461509854-461574854 GCF_019279795.1 Protopterus annectens
CAGATGTTAAAGAAATTCTCGGATATGCTATACATGTATCCACAATGTTTTATTTTAAAACTAGCTTGTTTTCACTTGTATTTAAAAGTCCATTATTCTGAATGTCTTTTTCCTTTTGAAGAGTCATTTAGCCTTCTCCTGAAAGGGAGGATATTAAAGTTTAAGGTGCATTTTCTGTTTGGAGTAATAGAAATGTGATGTTTATTAGGTGACCGAATTTGGTGCCAGTGACATACCTATTTTTTTTTTTTTTGCAGTGAGTTCTTGTATAATGTTCGACAGATGTGTGTGTTGTTGGCAGAGGATGGAGGAGGTTACACATGTGTTATTGAGTATGGAGGAGGTTACATGTGTTATTTAGATTTGTTTTTCTGTAGAACATTGCAGAGTGAATTTATTCTGCTACCAGTTAGTCAGGTAGATATTTGGATTAAGCTGTTCATGTTAATGGACATGACTAAGTAGTGATGTTAAGCATATTGAAAATGTGGTGTTATGACAGCATGCTACTGGGGACTTTTATTTTAACACTTTTCCTCAATATGTCTTTTTGTTTTTTCACTGCAGTCCAGTGCATAATAGAAATATGACATTCCTTGGATGCTGACATTTCTCAGGTGACAAAGGCACTTTTTTACTTTGTGCCTCACGCTACACCTGAAGGGTTTCAATATCAGTTCCACTATGAAACACTGAGTGCCTAAAAGACCATGAACCACAACACTGAAAACAAATACCCAAAACTCACAAGGGCAAAAACTCCAACTATAAGCATTTTTGCAGGAATAAGGGCCCCCATATATGGAAAGGAAAGCCACCCCATATCTCACCAAATGTACATACAAGCTTCATAGTTACACAACCATGGAGAAGGGAGAAATATATCAAAACAAAGGAATCACTACTGGCCCATAGAAAACTGCACCAACAATGATTTCCAAAACGTCCTCACTGTTTTGATCCTTGACGTCTAGTGGCTTGGACATCTGATGTTTCGGGAAGAGGAACCCAGTGACCCATTAGAGAAGTTACCAATACCCTGTGACATGGCATACCCTGCTGTATCTTATTGCTTAAGAAAAATTCAAGTGCATAACTCCTTTACATCTGCAATTACTCAGTAATCCTGGCTGTTTATGCTTTCCTATGTAATTTTCATATTTTCTTGCATGACCAAGGTAATTTTCATGTAAGATGTATTTACAGACTTCTGTATACACACACAGAAACACAGACAGACATAGACACACACACAAACACACACACACACACACACACACACACACACACACACACACACACACACACACACACACACACATGGAAATACATTAACCATAGAAACACAATTTAATTCACATGTTAAGCAGAGAAAGAAGATAAACTTTGAATGTATTGTAGCTCTCTAGCTGCATCATCAGGTCTATTAAACTGCCTTTTTGCGTGGAGCAGTAATGACGTGTGCCCAGTAATATACACTGTTAATAGATCAGAAACACAAAAACACAAAAGCACCATTAGTAAAAGCCAGCCATTGTGTAGTAACAACAAGGAGGTCCATGGTTGTGTGTTACTGTGTCAGTTGCTGGAAGTCAGCACTCTCCAGAAGTATGGTTATCACCCAGTAACATAGACCTTGTAGTACCTCTTACTCAAGTATACACTAGAGATAACCCCCTAAAGATTTAATTTGTTCAAGTTTGTCTAATGATATTATTTCAGCAGATGGTGATTAGTTATGTTTTGAGCAGTCTTTCAGTGTGATGCTTCGGGCCAAACCCATTTGCATTATGTGAACTCTTGTGTTCACGGTCAGTGCTGACATGACTCAGACTGCAGCATAAGCTCATTCACTTATGCAGCACGCATATTCTGTGAGAATGGCTGTACACCTCATTTACAATATCTGTCAACCATGAGACAGGCAATCAGCTCATTAGGTAATTACTAGCCAAAGGCAGCACAGCACTTTCTGAATTTTGGAAGAGTGCTCGTTATTATATTTGTCTAGGACCAAGTTTTAATTTAATTGGTTGCAGTAGTGATAAGACGTCACTAATAAACCTTTTTTTTCACTTTGCTATTTCCTTCCCTCTCTCTCTCTCTCTCTCTCTCTCTCTCTCCCTCTGTCTGTCTCTGTGATTAATGGATAATAGAAGGCCATCATGCACTTTAATGTTAAACTGATTTTAGCCGAACAGCATTGTTTAACTGAGCTGACTCACAATTAATGTTGAGTAAACTGACCATGAAATGAACTAGACTAACACAATATGCTTAAGACTGTAAATCTTCAGTATAGACTGACAGGCAGTAACTTGTTTATTCACATATCATTTACTTAATACTGGCTGGTGCAAACACTCCTTTACATGCGGGTTCTGATGTGATTTGCTTCAATATCCTTGCACTGGAATTTCCCTGACCTTTTCCCCACCAAAAGACACTCTGCTCAGGGCAGTTGTGGATATGACACGATACAGTGATACACTGAATTCATAGTAGTGTCATTAGCCTTAAGGACAGCAGCACAAGTGCCAACATTTCACAATCATACAAAGATGTTCCCTTATCAGGTCCACTTGACCAGGTAAGGATGTCTGTTAGTTTAGCAGCCATTTAGCAGACATACGTGCTGTGAGCTGCTAGGAGCTTCACCTTGTAGTCATGAGTTTGATTTTTCACTCGTCATCTTCCTAATGTGTGAGTCTGAGCAACTCAGAAATTACTCCCAGGTTACCCTGCAAAACACGCATCTGTACCTAGCTATTTCATCAGTGATAATGGAGAACACTGTATCACGTATAAGTGCAGATCCAGAATAGCAGGTGCCATGCTTACTCAAGGTCCAGTGTTCTCTTAGCAATAGCAACCATCCTAAATTGGACACTACATCACAGTTTGTAAAATAGACCACAAAGGACATCCATGTGTAGTAACGTGATCTTTTAATGAACAGCAATGTGAAATTATTCAACTTGTCCAATTATTGACAGCTAAACACCAGTGCCATTCTCTTAGAAAATACAACTTGTAGCAAGTAAAGCAAAGAATGATAAGAGTTACAGCTCACAGTGATAAATGACGGTGCTTTTATCAGTGCATTAACCTAAAAGGTTGCTTACTGCCAGTTAATTGACAATGAACACTTCTAGAAAGAATCAAGTCCCAGTGTATCACTGCTGTGAATTTATGCTCTATCACATCCTGGTAACATAAACAAATAAGTATAACAAACAACTCAAAACACATTTTCTTCATATAAGTAATTCAGTGTTGCCGGTGATAGGGAAATGACTAAGGTATCAGGGCATGTGATATTTAAAATATTATTCTAATTATTTTAAATAGTAGAATGACATATTTTGCAGTAATGTATATTTTCAAAGCATAAGAGATGAAAATAGGGGTCAATGGAGTGGATTATGTACTCTCTCCTATCTTCAGAAACAGAATGTTATGGGGCCATCTGTCCAATTATACCACTGCTGTAACATTCTGAGGGTTACACAACACCACTGCTGTGGTCCAGTGTTCTCCATTATTGTCAATTCATCTTATCAGATGAATAAGTGAAGGAATGAATAAATGGGTTCAGGTGCCTATGCAGTGAGACATTTCCCTGTGGTACATTTGACTGGGGACACGTGGCTGAAGTGACAGTTAGCTGTAGAGAAATATGGCTGTTTGCAAATTGCCTGTGGGCAAAGAGAAGAATGTGTTGCCATGCCCACAACTTCAATAACCAAATGCACAGAAGGAAAACAATGTCTATGGTCCCCAAGAGAACGTGAGACAGCAGGCAATATGGCAGGCATCAGCAGCAGGCTGGCCAGAGGGCATGTGAGTGCCTGTAGAAATGTAGTGCACAATGGGCAGTGCCTTTATAATCGGTGTGTGTGGACCACTACCCCCTTCAAAGTGTCTAGGGAACATTACCTATAACACATACTGGAGCATAAATGCGACTACAGTAGCCTGCAGGATTTCCTCCATGCTGTAGCATACTTCTACATGTTATAATTACATAAGTATGTACTGTACACTGAGCACAACACTCTGCCGCCATGCATTTGGTTATTAAAGCTGTGAGAATGGCAATGTGTGCTTCTGTTTGGCCACAAGGAATTTGCAAACAGCCATATTTCTCTGCTGCTAAATGTCACTTCAGCCATGTGTCCCCAGTCAACGCTACCATAGGGAAATGTTTCGCTGCCTAGGCGCCTGAACCCTGAATAATGCATATATATGTACATAAACTGGATTTTCCTGGTGTCCTGACCAAATATTCTCTGGTCAGGTCAGTATGAATATTTACTTAAATCTCCTCTGAAAATAGGCCATGCCTAGTGGGATAAAATGGGTGGCACAGTGAGTAATATTGTTCCCTCACAGTAAGAGGTTTTCTGTTTCAGTTCTAGGTTGAGGTGCCTTCTTGTGCAGAGTCCACGTCTTTCCTATGTCCATATGGGTTTTCTCTACTTACTCCACTGTTTTCTTTTACATTCCAAAGACATGCAGTAGGTGGACTGACAACTTTAAATTGTCTATAGGTGTGTGTGTGTGTGTGTGTGTGTGTGTGTGTGTGTGTGTGTGTGTGTGTGTGTGTGTGTGTGTGAGTGATGCAGAGGAAAGGCCTAGCAGTCTACCTTAATTCCCTACTTAGCTAATAAACTCTCTGGAAGGTGGTGACTATTTAAGGGGTCTGTGACATCCCCACTCTGGGCCAGTAATCAAGGAGCCTGAATCCTCACCAGTGGAACTGGAGAGGGATGTTCACTTAAAATAAAAATGTATACACCCAGTATTTCCAGATGCAGCTCTCTACATCAAGCACAATTTCCCTTAAGAGTGTACAGGGAACACACTCAGTCCGGGGTCTAGGTTTTCCTCCAGGTCCCCAGTAAGACTCCCTACTGGTACAGGCATAGAGTTGAGACCTCAGCTGAGTGTACAAGCCAAGTTCTTCACCACTCTCTCTGTGAAACTAGTGCTTCATGTCCCTGCTCTAAGTAGCTGACAAACACACACTTTGAGATTTGATTTTCAAACACACACACACACACACACACACACACACACACACACACACACACACACACACACACACACACTCACACACACACACACACACACACACACACACACACACACACACACACACACACACACACACACACGCACACACCTGGGAAAGGCCAGCACAGATTTACTAGCTATGCCTCCTTCTGCCCAGACTATAAGGTAGTTACCCTGCCAATGGATGCCTCAAAGCCAGCTGCTCTAAGGCTCTTGCAAGGGTACCCAATTATACCAAGTGAAATTAATATTAATACAAATGGCAATGTTGACCAAACAACCGGGATTTCAGGAGTGGCCACAGTGTCGCCAGTAGTTATAAGTACTCTCAAAGGTTAAAATATTCTCTAAAGGACCAGCCAAAATGAAATGTTTAAATATATTTACTAATAAATAATGAAAGAACATGAAATACAAAATATCTATTTATAGTAAACACCAGAGTTTCAGTTACAGGAAATATTTACTTCTGTCTCACCTAATATTAAAATTTTATTTCTGTACAGAATGATATCACATACAACTGGTCATCTGACTTCTGTTACCCCATGCAACCCCCTATTGCTAGAATCTGCAAGGATTTAGCACCTACGTGTCAGTAATAGACACACAAGTACATTGTTCAGATCTAGTGCAGCTTTTGGAAGTCATAAAACAATTACAAACTTCTACTCCTTCTCCTACAGGGACTAGGCCGTCTGTTAGTTTACACATATATATATATATATATATATATATATATATATATATATATATATATATATATCTATATAGATATATATAGATATATATATATCTATATATATATATATATATATATATATATATATATATATATATATATATATATATATATGTATCATATATTTAATTCAGTTGCAATACAGTCAGAACCCACTGTTGGTACATTTTTAACATAAGCAACTTTACAAATCCATTTCCAACACAAGCATCTGTAAAAATCAGTTTGATATTCAAATAATGTAGAATTCTTTAATAAATTCAAGTTAGGTGTACTGGCATATGTTACACATCCACTGCCCTACTTCTCCTGGCATAGCTGACAATACCTCACATTGTCACAGGGTCTCTAAAGGAGTCAGATGTAACTTGACAGCACTGTATGAGTTTGACTAGCTTAGTCTTCAAAATGTAAGTAAATTACTAAATAAATAAATAAAATCTACCCTTACTTGTTTGGTCTAGTTCAAAAGTAGGGAGGTTTTCACTGGCTCATCTTCCTTTTATTAATAGTCTTTTGCTAAGTGTTCTCAATTTCTGAAAAAGTGCTACATTGTTCCTATTTTATACTCCCTACGCCTTTTGTCTGTTACATATAAACTGTCACTTATTATGACATTATTATGACAGAATGTCTAGGCATTAAATTTTGAGGTCAGGCTGTTTTTTCCCTATGAATGATCAAGACAATCATTCAGAAAGAAAAATGTTCTATCAGAACTGATTAAGAACACAATAAACATTATCTTCTGGTCTTACATATGGTGGACAATCTCCGTACACCCCTTCACAAAACAGCTGAGATATTTATTATTTTTATGCCTTGTTAACTGAGTTAGTCCCACAGCTCCTTTTCATGGTGTTCATACTTTTTTGCAGAATTGTGTCCAGGACATCTGGGAACTTACCCCTACTCCTTTCACTAGGGGGGATGTACAGCTCCTTCCTGTGAGAATATGGAAGGGAAGGAAAACAGTGTTGGAACATACTGTATTTGTGAAAACAGAAGGAGTGGAAACATTAAATCCTGTGGAATTACAGCAAAATATTACAGATTATATGCAGACTCAACTAAATGGAGAAAGGTAGACTCTGCATGTTTCTACATTGCTAGAAATGATTGCTGAGTGAGAGCCAAATGAAGAAAGTAGACTTGTATGGGTGGATGCTCTGGAGAACTTTTACAGCAGAAGGGTGGAAGCTGTGATTTTGTAGATGACTAGGAGAGGGCAGCATCAGATTGTTGTGCTTAGGAGTGCAGTTTGGAAAGTTGCAGGTACAACAAACTTAAACCAGAAAGGATGATGCAGTTATGCAGAGATAAGGAGAAGCGTATGGAGAAGGATTGCTAATTGGAGACCAAGAATCAGATTTCTATTTAAATAAGACTGTTCAGTTAACATGTTCAGTGTGTAGCACAAGGTTGTATAACCTTTGGATTTTACAACAGTCAGTGTTTGTTCCCCCATATAATTTGGGCAATGAAAGATTCTGTGAAATAATATTTGAGTCTTTTGATTTTCTGAACAAATTTTTGTAAAAGGTTTATAGTAAGAAAAATGCATTATCATGGAATGTTCATACTTTTGTTGCTACAAAGGACATTGAAAGAAAATTTAATAATCCTGCAGTATAGAAAGGACACTATTAAACAGGAGGGCATTAAAAAGTACTTGATGGACTTATATAAAGAAATACACAGTGCAGAGATTAAATAACTACAAAAAGATTATGGACCCAGCCATGTAAACTGTGGGTAATATTAATGGAACTAAATAATAAGACAAAACATTTGCCTTGTATTATAAGTATTGATGGTATAAGAGGAAATATATGATAATATAATAATAATATGATATATGGTCAACCAGAAATGTGTTATTATTGTGGGAATGAGAGTAGTTTTATTAATAAATGCTCTAAATAGAGTTATAGTCAGTGTGATGAATGAGGCAACATAGTGAACAATTGTAAGCCTGTGAGTAAAAAATGTGGTCAAAAAGGGCTCTGGTGGATGGATTGTGGGGAGGGATATAATAATCATGAATAAAGACAGGCTGTAGAAGAAGGGTCTACACAGTCTGTACAACTGAAAAACACAGCAAGAAAAGTAATATACAAGTATGTGAGACTCAACAAGACATGTGGAGACAGAAGATAATGAATGTGAAATAAGTAAAGGAGTATTGACTGAATATTGTGGAACAAAAGGGGTTCTGAACATGAAAATACATTTAATGTACTGCAAAACATACAGTTGGATGAAGAGGGCAATAATGTGTCTATAGGGGACAGAGTAAGATATAGAGAAAGAAAAAAATAATAAATTAGAATGACAGCAAGATACGAAAAGGAAAGGAGCAACTTTCAATACTATCTTGGTAATGTGAACAATTATAAAAAATATGACTAGAAGTTGTATATTCCAGTAGTGTTTGAGAAATGTGATAACAGATATTCTGCTGTGGCACAGATTCCCCATCCATATAAAACAAAGTTAATCTCTGTCCATGTTTAAACACATAGAACATGAGAAATAGAATATTTACCCCAGGACTGCCTCCTGTACCACTGATGGACAGATGCAGCTCCTAAATGCTTTATCCTGTGCACGGGCCCCCTCTCTATGGTAAGATCCCAGTTATTCTCATTAACTATCAAACATTGGATGGGTAAGGCCAATCTGTAACCAAATGGGATAGGTTAATTTGTGCACAAAAAGAGAAACTGGCTAGGCTTAGAATGGCACACAGTGGCAGCTAGCAAAGTACTTACCTATGAACCTATTACATATCTGTTATATATGAGGTGTATAAAATGGAATTAAAGGCAACAATTTTAACAAGTGTAGGGAAGGGAGGTAGTATAGACTACAGAAGTGGATACTTGTTCAGGAATAGCAGCAATGCTAAATAGTTCAAAAGGCAAAGTATTAGATATAATTACAGGAGATAATAACGTATTGTGCAATAAATGGAGGGCAATAAGATTAATTGTGTTGTATGCATATATATTGGTGAAGGCTACAGAAAACCTGTTTGAACAAATAAAACCATTTTTGCTAATTAATATGGATTCTATTATTATAGATGACTTTAATTGTGATATATGAGCACAAAAAAAAGTTAGGAGCTGGAGTAATGATTTGCAGACAAACATTACTGAATCACCAGTTAACAACTGATAAAAAAGAAACTCCACAAATACAGCAAAAAAGGTTCAAAGACTGATTTTGTGATTTTTTTTAACAGAACAATAAAGGAGCTAAAAGGTAAGAATAAGAGACACAATGGAAGGAAGAAAAGACTGGCATGGTAAGATAATGAAAATTTTTTCTCTCTCTCAATAACATTATATATATATATCTATATCTATCTATCTATATATATATATATATATATATATATATATATATATATATATATATACACACATACAGGTCTACTTCAGATGATCAAAGTTTCAGAAGTTCAAGCATCATATAGTTGATGACCATATGATTGAACTTTTGAAGCACTGACCATCAAAAAAATAAAAAAATAAAACCAAAAAAGTTTTCTTTCACATTTTTGTAGAGGAGCAAGCCCCACACCCCCTGCTAATTAAATACACTAACTTCAAGATAGCACTACAGTGAGGTAAATCATAAATTTCCTGTTCCATGCTGTACGGCAATCTCCATTCAGAACATTTCAAAAGATTGATAATATGCTTGTCGACCATATCATGTTCGAACTTCTGAAACAGCGATCATTTGAAGTAGACCCATATATATATAAATATATGGTATACATTAATTTGTCCAAAACACATTTTGGCAGTTGTATGGTTTTGCGACTTTAAATGTTGAATCACAACACTCTGAACATACCAAGATTTCGAAAATGGTAATATCGATAATGAGATTCAACCATTTTCGAAATCGAAAAAGTTACATACAGCATTAGCCAGGGGGGGCAAGCCCCCCTGCACCCCCTACTTTAATATACAAACTCTGAGATCGCACCACAGTGAGGGAAAGGATTCATTTCCCGATTCCTGCACCCAATATGTTGACTTCAAATGAGCGAATGCCAATGTGCATTTGCTCATTTGAAAGTTGCACCTTTTTTTTTCGTAATTTCGGAGATCTGGAGGTTGTACTTTTGCACACTGGTGAATTGTACAACCTCCGTATGAACAAATGAATGTATACCATATATATATATATATATATATATATATATATATATATATATATATGGGTTCCCTATGTTAGACCAACAGCTCGGAAGATCAACACTCAAAACACCAACACCAGAAGAACGACGAAGCAGATGACCGACAAGTCGTAATCCTGACAGCAAAAACACAGACAGGAGTAACTTGTGAGCACTATCCGGTAAGTGTGCGATAGTGAGGGACTTAGGGTTAGGGTGCGGGTAAGGTAAGTGTGCGATAGTGAAAGACTTAGGGTTAGGGTGCGGGAAAGGTTTGTGTGCGATAGTGAGGGACTTAGGGTTAGGGAGTGGGTAAGGTAAGTGTACAATAGTGAGGGACATAAGGTTAGGGTGTGGATAAGGTGAGTGTGCGATAGTTACGGACCTTAGGGTTAGGGTTTGGGTTAAGGTTAGTGCATAGATAGTTTTGTGGTTTTTTCGGGCATCTGAACTTTCGTATTTTTGAAGTTTAGTTCTTCTGGCGTTGGTGTTTTGAGTGTCGATCTTCCGAGCTGTCGTTGTAATGATATATACATATATATATATATATATATATATATATATATATATATATATATATACACACACACACACACACACACACACACACACACACACACACACACACACACACAGACATACACACACACATATGCTTACATAATACACACATGGATTGTATTAACAGATGCAACAAACAAGTAAATTGCAAAAAAGGTGGGAATGATTTAAGGAACAAAATGAATGTCATGATTTTGTTGGATGTAAATACTGACTGGCTGTCCATAAAAGTTTTAGTAAGGGGGGGGCGGAGCCTGAATGGCTAACTGAAAGCAGCAGTATTTTAGAGCTCCGTATAACTAGTTAAATAAGACAGGAAAAATATTATTTTTTTTTCTTCAAAGTATAAAATCTTATAGATAAAGGTCTAATTTACATAATTAGAAATGTTTGTGAAGTTTTACAAATAATTTCCTGTCAAAAAGCTTGGAGATATATTCACTTGTTAAAATGAGCAACTCAAGGAATTCTCACCAGGATGCTGCCTTAAAGAAGGAACTATGACAGATGGCATCTACCCTGCAGGAGTTGTCTTTGAAGATGGATGATTTTAAAGAGAACCTAGAAAATCTTAAAACAACCAGTCAAAAGCAGGTTGACACCCTCAAGGAAATGCTACAACAACACCAGACAAGGATAACAGGAATAGAGGTTTCTCTAAATTACTTAGAAAACAGACTTAAGGAAGAGAAAACACAGAAAGACCTGCTTCTTAAACAAAACACTTGGTTGGTTAATAAAGTAGATGACTTGTAAAATAGGGAGAGGAGAAATAACATCAGGATTTTTGGATTACCTGAAAACACAGAAGGTGAGGATATTATTTCCTTTTTATCAAGCTGGATCCCTGACTTTTTAAATTTAAAAGAAGGACTTTCCTTTGGCATTGAGAGGGCACACAGAGCTCTTGGGAAACTTGCCACTGACTCAAACTTTCCTCCTAGGTCAATAATTATCAAAATTCTTTCATACTTGGACAAGGAACTGATTTTAAGATCTGCTTGGAAGAAGGCACCTCTAAAATATAAACAGAGCCTGATAAGATTTGATAATGACTATTCATCTAGAATAATGGAACAAAGGAAAAAAGTGTGGTCAATGATAACGTTTCTGAAACAAAATAACATCAAGGCACAACTTGCATATCCAGCTAAGATAAGAATACTGTATGCCAACGAGATGAGGACTTTTATTGACTTAGAGGAAGCCTCTTCATTTATTAAAACTAATAATGTGATTACTTTACCAGAAGATATGGACTGGATGTCACCTTCTCTCAAGAGAACAAAAAAAAAAACAAATGTCTGGGCAGATGTCAAAAAGTAGAAGCAAAAGACTGATACTGTTACAGCCAAATTTCTCAAAGCATCTACTATGACATAAATTGTTTTAACATTACTTTAAAGGTCCAATTTTACTGCTTGGAATTTTAAAGCAAAGGTAACTAACTACTGGAATCTTTATCTATATTTTTTGAATAGATGGCACGAGAGTTTTCACATTACCTCAGGTATGTAAAACAGGGTACTTTTCTTTCACAGAAGGAGAGTTATATAGCACATAACATATTTATACTGTAAATCAACATACATAGTATATATGCATTTTCTCTTAATTTTCTCGTCTTTCTCTCTCTTCTCTCTTTTCTCATTATACTGTATATATTTAATAACTCACTATCTATACCTAGATAAATAATAGTCTAAAATCTAGTTTTAAAGTAGACTAATTGGAATAGTGAACTTAATTATTACAATATTTATTAGATTAATGATAGTCACTGTTATGCTTATTGGGATTGGGGACATGTTCGTGATTAACTCTGAAATGTTCCATTCATGTACATATGTCCTTTGAATTATTTCCTTTTAGTATTGACAAATATATATATATATATATATATATATATATATATATATATATATATATATATATAAAAAAGAAGGGAAAAATGTACTGTTGGTTAAGAGAAGTGAAGCATTCTTCACATTCTGTTTGTGTTGCCATAGCAACAGTAAACAACAGCTGCAGTTTCTAAGGACACTGTGAACCTGCGAAGTGCATTTAGCCTCACAGATTAAAAGAAGTTGTGTACTTACCATAACGTTCCATGTGAGTTGTTTATCTCACCTTTATTCTCACTGATGGGTTCGGAGTCGATCCTCGGCTCTGACACGGTCGATAGCAAAGCTCAAGGTTTTTCAGTAGCTCGAGACCAAGCCCCTTATCCCACAACACGCTGGAATTACCTCAGATCTTGTTTGCTGTGAGTAACAATATATATATATATATATATATATATATATATATATATATATATATATATATATATATATATATATATATATATATATATACCCTTTTATTTATTTCTACAAAGAAGCACTTTCCGAAGGGGAAGAAGAAATATTGAATAACCAGGATAGTACTAGCCTCTAAGTCAACAGTCAGCCAGGGGGGGAAGGAGGGAGCGACGTGAGAATAAAGGTGAGATAAACAACTCACATGGAACGTTATGGTAAGTACATAACTTCTTTATGTGAAGTTGTTAAATCTCGCCGTTTATTCTCACTGATGGGTAGTGTCCCTAGCACCCTCAATCTTGGGTGGCTTATGGAAGTATGTTCTTCAGTACCGTGGAACCAAAGGAAGACCTGTCCCTTGAAGCCTTATCTACTTTGTAAAGCGTTATAAAGGTATGAGGCTTAGACCAAGTGGCTGCAGCACATACATTGTCAAGGGGCAATTTAGCTTGAAAGGCAGAAGATGTAGAAACGGCTCTGGTAGAATGATCCTTTGGTTTGTGTGTCAATGGCATGCTCGCATTCTCATAAACAAAGGATAAGCAATCTGATAACCATTTAGATAAAGTTGTTTTAGCCACTGGATTATCTTTTCTGGCTTCTGAGAAGGATACAAAAAGTTGATCTGATTTTCTAATATCTTTAGTTCTGTCAAGATAAAATCTGAGCTGTCTGTGTACATCATCTTTGTGCAGCATGTATTCCAATTTGTTAGAGTGGTTGGGAAAAAAGACTGGCAGCTCAATGACCTGATT
This sequence comes from Protopterus annectens, assembly GCF_019279795.1. Lineage (NCBI taxonomy): Eukaryota > Metazoa > Chordata > Ceratodontiformes > Protopteridae > Protopterus > Protopterus annectens. The sequence goes on from NC_056726.1 coordinate 461,523,493, forward strand.
GATATTTGACACAGAACAGACTTTAGGTAAAAATGAGGGGTTTGTTCTGAGAGATACTCTATCAGCATGGAAAATCATGTAAGGTGGCCTGACAGATAATGCTTGAAGTTCTAACACTCTGCGGGCAGAAGTAATGGCCACTAGAAAAATAGTTTTCTAGAATAAATATTTGAGATCACAAGAAGATGCTGGTTCAAAAGGGGGAAGAATAATTTGAGACAGCATAAAGTTTAAATTCCAGGGAGAATAGGGAATTTTGACAGGAGGTCTCATGTGAAGAACACCTTTAAGAAAAGTTTTAGATAACTTATGGCCTATAACATTTGAGCCACCAAACCCAAGGTGGAAATTTGAGATGGCAGCTAACTGGACTCGAACTGTAGCAGCTGCTGCCCCTTCCTTAAAAATCTTTGTCAAGAATTCTAAAATGGACGATAGCGGAGCTCGGAAAGGGTCAATTTTCCGTGTTTTGGCCGAAATTGAGAACATTTTCCACTTACTGCCGTATAATTTCCTGGTAGATGGCTTGTGAGAAGACAAGAGAATTTGTCTTGTATCTTCTGAAATTGAATGAAGCCTGGCAATTAGGGGAAGTGGATTAGCCAAGCAGTCAGTTTTGGGGACTGCAGTGAAGGATGGAGGTCCCCTGACAGATGCCTCAGAAGGTCCAGAACTGGATCCAGGATCCATGGATCTTCCAACAGATGATGGTGGAGAAATGGGAACCAAATCTGTCGAGGCCAGTAGGGGACTATGAGGATAACAGTCCTTCCCAGCGATTTTGCTTTCTGTAAAAATCTGGGTATCAATGGGAAGGGTGGGAATGCATAAAGGAGACCCGGGGGCCAATCGTGTAAAAATGCCTCTCTCGGGGGATGTCCCGGAGGTTGTATTAGGGCAAAGTAGCTTCTGCATTTTGAATTGATGTGGCTGGCAAAGAGGTCGCAGCAAGGCTGGCCCATTTGTGGAAAATCAACTCCGCAACCTGTTGTTTGAGAGACCACTCATGAGGGAGCAATATCGCCCTGCTTAGCTTGTCAGCTATCATGCTGGATTTTCCCGGGATGTGCGTTGCTAACAGAAAACGCTGGGATGACACAGCCCATTGGCAGACCCTGATGGCTTCTCGACAAAGGGGGTAAGACTTGGCTCCACCTTGCTTGTTCAAGTACCAGACTACTGACATGTTGTCCATCTGAATTGCAATAGTTCCTAGAGGAAGAGAGTCCTGAAAGTACTGCAACACCAGAAGTACCACTCTCAACTCTAGAACATTGATGTGCAGATGTGATTCTTGATCCGTCCATGTGCCTTGGGCAATCTTTCCCTGAAAATGCCCCCCCACCCTATCAGGGAAGCGTCCGTGGTCGCAGTGGCTACTTGGGGGGGGCAAAGGGTATTCCGATTGTGACATGAAGAGATGTCGACCACCACCGAAGGTCTCTCTTGCAAGAATCCGTGATGAGGATTATTTGGTGCATCAGTAGTTTCTGGTGAGACCACTGTGTAACGAGGAGCAATTGAAGAATTTGCATATGCATCCTTGCAAGTGGTAGAGCCAGGATTGCTGCCGCCATCAAACCTATCACCTTCAAGGCCTCTGCTGCTGTAGCTTTGTTCTTTGACACCAGTGAGCTGACGTGTTGGCGGAGGAGTGAGACTCTTTTGATTGGAAGACATAGAGTGGTAGTTGAGGTATCTAACTCTGCTCCTATAAAAACGGTATGCTACGATGGCGATAAGGCAGACTTTTTGAAGTTGATTGTAATGCCTAATTGATGGAAGAGTGTCAGAGTGTATTGTGTTGCCTGCGTCAATTGATGCCTGGTGGTAGCGGTGAGGAGCCAATCATCTAGGTATGGAAACACCTGGAATCCTAGATCCCTCAGGTGAGCCGTGACCACTGCCATGCATTTGGTGAACACTCTGGGGGCTGTAGTGAGACCAAAGGGCAGGGCTCGAAACTGGTAATGGTTGGCTCCCAGCTGGAAATGCAGGTGATCTCTGGAGCATCTGTTCATCTTTATGTGATAGTACGCGTCCTTGAGATCTATGGAGCACATCCAATCACCTTTCCCTAGGAAGGGAAGAATGGACTGAAGCATGACCATTCGGAACTTCTCTTTCTTTACGAACTGGTTGAGTCTGCTGAGGTCCAAGATAGGTCTCCAGTCCCCTGTTTTCTTTGGTACCAGAAAGAATCTCGAGTAAGTTCCGAATCCAACTTGGTCTGCTGGGACTGGTTGGATGACTCTTTTTTCTAGCTATCTGTGGACCTCTACGATTGCTTGTTCCCTGAGATGGGGTGGAACATCTGGGGTTCTGTTTACAGGAATGGGAGGGGTAGAGAACGGTATGAAATATCCTCTGGAAATGATGCTTTGTACCCATGTATCTGATGTTATGTTTAGCCAGGCTTCTGGGTACAAAGACAAGTGACCCCCGACTGCCTCCAGAGACAAATAGCCGGGCCTCCTTTCAGGGGCACTGGTAGGGTTGACCAGAGAACTGACCCCTGTCACCCTGTTGCTGCAGACCCCCTCTGCCACGGGGACAGCGTCTTCCATTATAACCCCCTCCTCTGCCTCTAGAGGGGGTTTCTCCACGTGTGTCCTGAAAGGCTCCCTGTGCTTTTCAGAACCACATTTTCCCTCCCCTAGGGCCCTTGGGGTAGGGCCAAGTAGGGGTAGAAAAATGGACTCCAACGGCAGATAAGGTCTTGCCTTTCTGCTCACACCTGGTTAAAGTTCCCTTTACTTTAGGCCCAAACAGTGATGAGCCATTGAATGGGGTGTTGATAAAGGAAGACTTAAAGGGTTCCGCAAAGGAACAGAGATGCATCCAGGCTTGTCTTCGGAGAGCAATGCCTGAACTAGTGGCTCTACTCGAACCATCAGCTGCATAAGATATGAGACGCATGGATGGGTTTACAACTAAGTTTAGGGTAGCGAGCTGTGCATTGACTTTGTCGGCCACCCCTGCAACTACTGTACCCTGGAGAGTATCTCCTAGCTCTTTCAGGAGATCTCTTTGTAGTCTCATAAAATGGGTTAAGTAGTTCAGTGATCGCAGAGAAAAAGTCGCTGAACTAAACATGCGTTTCCCATATCTATCCATAATCCTAGAATCTCTGTTAGGAGGATGGCTAGATGCGGATGTTTCAGACACTTCCTTTTTGGTGGCTGCAGCTATCACCATGGCATCAACAGGCACTCCCTTGGTCAAAAATGGCTTGTTCACTGGGGCAGACATGAATTTATTTGGCTTGCGAGGGACAGGTTCCATGGCCTCCAGTGACTCCCACGCCTTATGAGAGATCAGTTCCATGAGCTCGTCATAAGGCAGAGACACCCAAGAAGTGGAAGGTTGAGACCCAAAAGCATTCAAGAGCACGGACTCATCATCAGTAGGGGTCTTGGACTGCCAATCGCCCCTCTGACTAAGGATCTGTAATATCTCTGCAAAGAAGATATCCTCAGAGGGGGATCGAGGGGACCCTTCTGACTCATCTAAGTCTGTGTCAGATGTCAAAGACTCCTGTGGGGAGTCTAAGTGCCTCGTGTTGCACAGTCTCTTCCTGAGCACCTCCTCAGTGGGGGGATTTGGGGAGGTCTCAGAAGAGCAGGGGATGCCCTGTGGGGGTACTTGAGGCTCAGGGTCTCTGCGCTTAGGGGGACCGGTAGACGAAGAAGCAGACACAGGAGCTTGAGGGGAGAGGGAAGGCCGAACTGATACTGATGTTGTCTTTGGAGACAGGACTCTCCTCATAGCATCGAAGGCGCCATGGCTCCACCAAGAAGGAATAGATGGACCCGAAAGTACCGTCCAATCCTCCCGCACCAAAACCATGGGCTCCGAGATCGAGGTAGGAGCCGAGCTCATCTGTGCTGAAGCCTTGAGAGGAAGAGTCGGCACCGACAAATCGGTCCAACTATCCTCCCCGGACCCGATGGGAGAGCGTTGGCTCCAGGAGTCCTCAGTTGGCGCCAAGGACATCCGAGTAGATGGAGCCGATACACCACTGTGGGTATCAGCTCCAAGGGTGCGACAATCATTGGTTTGGGTTCCTTTGGCTCCGAGGTTCCAGTACGGCTCGGAGGAGGAGTAGACAAATCCGGTTCCATGGTCTTCGGCACCGACAAGCTAGTCGGGGCCGACAACAATTTGGAAAGTCCTGGTGCCTGTAAAAGCTTCTGCACTAGCCGATCCATGTCCAAATCTGAAAGGCTGACTGAGGACTTAGATGAATGCACCAAAGATGCTGACTGGAGCAGAGGAGAAGAGGAAACCTCAGAGACCGGCTCCAAATACTGGGAGCTGGCTCCAAATCAAAGGGACACTCGGTTCCGAGGTCTGTGGAACCAATGACCCTCCCGCTGAGGTTTTTGCCTTTTTTGCCACTTTGGGGTCCAAAGATTTTGTAGATTTGGAGGATTTGGAAGACATGCTAGTACCTTCATGGCTACTCAACATCTCAGAAAAGGAATGCTGCAGTAATCCCCTGTCAATTAGCTTCCTACTTCTCTCCAAGAGGACTCTTGAAGAAAAAGAATGGCAAATGCTGCAAGTGTCTTGGTGGTGTTTAGCCCCCAGACAGTAAACACATTGAATGTGTCCGTCAGTGATGGACATTTTCTGCCCACAATCTGGGCATTTCTTGAATCCCGATTTAGGATGGGACGTTTCCTTGTCGTCCGACATAGTAAAAGTAGAAAACAAAAACCAGCATACTGAAACTAATACAGTGAAGTCCTTACTTTCCTTGTAAAGACCCACACTAACTAAGGAAAGCAACTAAGCCCAAACTGGGCACTATCTATAACAGTTAAACTATAATTTACAAATACAGGGCTAAAGAGGCCCACTGAGAAAAACCCTGACTCTAAGAAAATAGAGATTAATAACTCTAAATAGGGCTAAAAGGCCCACACAAAACAACTAAGCCAACAGGGCACTAACTATCAGAAACTACAGATTCTATTATTAAAATTTTTAACACTAATACTCACACTATCTATATGAAAATATCTAAGACAAAAAGAAAAATTTTTTATCAAAACTTGCTATTTTTTCTCACAAATGGTCCGAGCTAGCTGGATCACCGAGATCTCTCTTGCCGCAGTAAACTAGATCTGAGGTAATTCCAGCAGTGCATTGTGGGATAAGGGGCTAGGTCTCGAGCTACTGGCAAACCTTGAGCTTTGCTATCGGCCATGTCAGAGCCGAGGATCAGCTCCGAACCCATCAGTGAGAATAAACGGCGAGATTTAATAACTTCACATCAAATAGTAAGAAAAAGAAATGTTGTTTAGTTATTAAAATGAAAAACAACCTAAGCAAAGTAAAATAAATACATATTAGGTCTATTTGTAATATTTTATGATTTATCCTCATAGGATTACATATTCCTGGAAACACAACTGAAATGTTCCCAAACTACATGTGCACTTAAATGTAGCTGCTTGATTAAAAAGTATTACTCAGTTTAACATGCTGATTTCACAAGCTGTCTGCACTGTAAAAGTTTCATTTTATATGTTACTTGAAATTGTCAGTCTCTAGTGCACATGAAAAGATACATATTACATTTTGCAACATGTTATCTTTGCAATTACCTCACACTCTATACAAACTCACTTTTTAACTGATAGCTATTCATTTTAAAATATCCGTCTAAATATTAAATGTGCCCTTGAAATGCTATTGACATTTTGACAAAATATAATCTGAACTGTAAAATGAATGACTTGAAAGAAGTGAAGTAATGCATAGATTTTAAATACAGTTCTTGACACTACAGTAAAAGTAAAAATATATATTCACAAGGAAGTATAGAAATGTTTTAGTCTTCCAGTTAAAATAGCTTACTGTCAACATTATGCGATATCAGAAAGTTTGAAGAGCTAGGAAATTACTATTCTTTGTCTTTATAATAATTATTAGACAGACGTTAGACTCTGCTTTGTTTAATGAATTGTGACATATGTTTATGAGGAAAAATGGACTCAATTACTCACATTGGACTACACATTCCTGGAAACTCAACTGAAATGTCCCCAAATTACTTGTAAATTTAAATGAAACTGCCTGATTAATAAGCATAATTTAACAACCTGAATCCATAAGCTATCTGCACTATATACGCTGCATTATATATGTCACTTGCATATGACAGTCTCTAGAGCACACGAAAAAATACGTATTATTTTTGCAACATGCTATATTTGCACTAACCATACATTCTAAACTAACTCAATTGGCAACTGACAAGTTATTTATTTGAAACATCAGTCTAAATATTAATTTTGCCCTTGAAATATTGTTGCAGTTTTGACAAAACAAAACCTGAATTGAAAAAGGAATGATTTGAAGAAGTGAAGTATTGTACAGATTTCAAAGACAGCTATTAACACTACAATATAAGTAGAAATGTATACATGCAAGGAAAAATTGAAATGCTTTATACTTTTAGTTAAAATAGTTTATTGTTAACTTTTTGCTTTATCAGAAAATGTAAAGAGCTAAGAAATTATTTCTAATTTGTCTTTATAATGTTTACTAAAGCGATGTTAGTCACTGACTTGTTTAATGGATTGTGAGTCATGTACAAGATGCACTACTGAAGGTTATTTCTGTTTTCCTATGTTTGCCGAATTTCTTTTATTAGGACTGATTTAAAACAAGGGAAAGAAAGGGAAGGGAAATCTCTGTTTTTGGTTAAGGGAGGAGAGGCTTAAGAGTATTCTAACTGCCCCAAGAACTCTCTAAGATGCTCTAAATACTATTTGATTAATACTTACCTAAGGTAAGTCTTGATTACCATATAGGTACCTTCACATTCATTCTAGACCTGATGTGATTACCCATTATGGAAGCAGGAGGTGCCCTATGCAGGATGGGAATTGTCAGGGTGATCATAGTTCATTCTTAGACTCTGCTTTGTAAATCTATAAATATATAAAAACACTGCACACTAGAATGTAGGGCACCTCTACTCAGAGTCAGGATACCACTGATAAGCCATGTCTTTTCATAAGTGTAAGTTGAAGTTGATGAGCTGAAGAGTGGGAAAGTAAAGGAAGACAGTACACCTACAGTATATTCATATTTCATTGGTAATCACTCATTGTCTCCTGCAGAGTCCTTTTAGTCAAATTATTTTAGTGATAAGGTACTTACGCATTATCGCAACCAGATTTTCGTGGTTGCGAAATACGCATATGTACACAGATCCGATTGCATGAAAAACTTAAAAGTGTTATTCTAATTCTTTACAATTGCCCAGGAACTGTACTTCACTTTTAGGAACAGGAACATTTTGGGAAAGCCTCTCCCTGTCTTGCGTGCATTGCCTCACAGACACACGCTCTTGTCTTAATGACTGCTATTGTCCTGTCGACTGGTTCTTATTACCATCCCCAGAAAATTAACCACAGCAGATGGCCGGAAGATCAGCTTCTCCATTTTCCTTCATTTCCCTGTACCCATACCTATTTCTGATTAACTGATGCATGCAGTCTTAATGTTGCTTTCCCTGGGAAAACCGTTACTGGTTGTGCTGATCAGATCAGACTTGTGTGGGAGAGCACGTAAAACGCTGATTACACTCTAAAACCTGTAAAACCACAAAGTACTCGGATTTTAGACAAGTTATTATTTGTGTCTTCAGACACAGTGACAAAGTTGAAGGACAGAATTGTCATCCAGTCCTCTTCATAAACGAATGTGTTTCCCGAAAAAACAAAGTGAAGCTGAACAGGAAATTAATGATATCCTTGTCTAGAAGAACTAACAAGTATGAGTAATGAAAGGGATGACCTGATAATAATTCAAATTGTTGTTCTAATTCCTTCATACGTACTGCTCAAAAACTTTTAATTACTTTTAGGAACAGGAACAGTTTCTAATGTTAAGTTTTTGGGCAGTTGTAAGGAATGAGAATAACAGTTTGAAACATTGTCATGTGTCGGTGTTTTTTATTTTTGTTTTTTGGGGGGGTCTCAGCATTCTTTCCTCACAGTGAAACTACTCTTTTTTTCAGTAAGACAGCAGCCCTACCAATTGAGGCATGCGTGTGTAATACACGCAAGTCGGGAACAACACTTGCACATTTGTTTATCTTCCTGAATGTAAGCCAAAGTGATTTTTCAGCTGTAAGAATGTCAAAATAACACCTTACAGTGTTTCCAGCACTCATTCTCATGCCAGCATGACAATTTCGCAATCGCGAAAATCTGGTTGCGATAATACGTAAGTACCATTAATAATCTATTTGTTGTTGGCTTATTTAGTGTATGCTCCTCTGTTGCATTTCATTTATCCAAAATGACATATCTGACATATTTGGAATCTCTTAAGGGTAACTAAATATTGAATATTTTCTAAGTCAACATAATAATTGTTTACACTACTAACATTCCATCCTGATATATAAAATGCTATAGAACAATAATAGAATAATATAGAATTTCATAACTCTTTTAAGAAAATTCTCCATATAATAATTTAACACATGGAGCTCAGTTGATATTGTTGGTTAAAGGTATGAGTGATAATCCAATAGATCCATCTTTATCTATTAGATTAGGAATGACTTTCATTCCATGTTTAATGGAAAATTCATATTTACTTGTATTTGATACTTTAGAATTAATGTTTTATAGAAGTACTTTTTTAAAGCCTGACCAGAATTTTACCCTACTTGTATTTAAAGAAGAAAGAACATTAAATTACACTCCCAAGTTTACACACATAAAAATAACATTCAATGTTATCAGAGAATATGGTATAACTACTATAATCAAAATAAAAAAAAGAAGCAAAACGTTTCTTCCAACAATAGCTTGAAATGGATTTAACATTCTTATCATTAATTACTAATGGCTTAAGTAATGCAAATGAAAGATCAAACTTACTAAAATATTTAAATCTAAATAAGGCACAAGTAGTATTTCTCCAGGAAATGCATTTTAAGACTAATGATAGCTTTATTTGGAATGCTAAGGACTATAAAGTCTTAGCTCAATCCTCCTATAGAACAAAGACAAAAGGAGTATCAATTCTCTGGAAGAAAAACATAATCACTCCAAAAGTTATTTATAAATATGAAGACAAAGAAGGTCTACTAGCATTTGTTATAATTAAATTTAATAACAGAATATGGACCTTAGCTAATCTATATTGGTTCCCAGGAATTGGAGCAGGAACAGTTAAAAAACACTTAGATTTTATTTTCAACAATTATAAAGGAAATCTTATACTGAGAATTGTACCATAGAAGCTTCTGAAACCACCAAGAAATCTTTTCGCATAGCAACTATTTCAAAATCCTTAAAAAGATGGATTGATTCATTTCATTTAATAGACACTTTTAAAGTAAATGATGATAAATCCTTATTTTCCCATAAAGACCATAGATTTGGAACACAAACCAGAATAGACAAATTATTTGTAGTTCAAGATTTGCAAACAAAAATCTTCAACTTCTCAATAGTTCCATGCCCCTTCTCAGATCATGACTCTCTGATAATGAAGCTCCAAATAGAGTTTAAACCTTTAATCTTCTCAACTAGAATTCCATCATATATCACGAAAATTAAAGAATTCAGACCCTGGATGTTGTCAGAACTACAATTATTTCTTGAAATTAATAATACTACAGAAATCAGTAGAGTCATGGTTTGGGACTCATTAAAAGCATATTTATTTGGTAAGACCCTTAGCTGGTACAAAAGCAAAGTTAGAGAGTGGGAAACTGAATCATTAGACTTGCAAACCAGACTTTTGACAGCAAAATCTGAAAAAAAATCAGAATTGTCCAGAAGTCAAAAAAGAAATAGAGGAATTAAATAAAAAATATAATGAAATTCTAACACACAAAACTTGTCTAGCCTTGGAAAAATTAAAAAATAAACTCATTAGCCACCTCCCCAGATATCTACATAACTTATCAACAAGAATTAAAATACAGTCTAAAGCAAATAACATTGGTAGTATATATCATGAAAGAAAGGGAAAAAGGTATCAGATATAGGAGACATCCTTGAAGCATTTTGGTTCCATTATATGGAACACTTCAAAAAAGAAGATTTAGATACCAACCAAATAAACTTAGATACAAACCTTATCAATATAAAAACAATTCCTGAAAACTTAAAACTAGACCTACAAAAACCTATATCCTACAAAGAAATTGTTGACAAGATAAAAGAAAGCAAATCTAACAAAGCTCCAGGGATAGATGGTATAATTATGGAAATTTACAAACTCTTCCCTTCAACAGTAATCTCTCTTTTTCATAAAACTTTGCTAGAAGTCCAGTCAAAAGCAAAAATACCACCCTCATGGAAATATTCTCTCATAAAACCAATTCTAAAAGATAATAAACCATCAGACCTTTGCACCACATACAGACCTATATCATTACTGAATAATGATTACAAATTATTTATGTCAATCCTAGCTAACAGAATGAAAATCCCACTTTCAAAGACAGGCACAGACATGATAATATTAAAAGGATACTTACTCTCATAGATTATGTGAATAAAGAAGATAGAGAAACACTTGTAATTGGATTAGACATAGAAAAAGCCTTTGATTCCCTCAAGTGGGAATATCTGTTTAAAACTTTAGCATTAATTGGATTTCTTCCTCCCTTCATCTTATTACTAAAAAGCATATATATTAATAACTTAACCTACATTTAAATTATGTCCTTTCACCTCAGAATCTATCCATATAATGAAAGGTACTAAACAAGGATGCCCCTTTTCTCCTATTTTATTTTATTTGGCTATAGAAATACTTGCAGAAATAATATGCAATAATCCAAGAATAAAAGGAATAGAAGTCTATGACCAGTACATATCTAAAACAATGCTTTTAGCTGATGATATTTTATTAACCCTATTAAACTCCAGAGAGTCATTAGGAGAGCTAGAAGAAGTAATGGAGAAATTTTATAAGATTTCAGGTCTACACTTTAAAAAATCAAAATAAAAATTTTTATTTTTAAATAAGTAAAAAGAACTACAAGTTACAGATAAAGCTATCATAGGAAAACAAGAGCTTATGCTAAATTTTTTAGGAATAGTGTTATGCAAAAATATAGATGAAACAATATTAATAAATTATAAAAACATTATTGAAGCAATAAAAATATATATAGAAAAATGGAACAAAATTATATTAACTTTTGACGACATATTGTAATTAATAAAAATGGTCTTATTGCCAAAAATACTATATGTAGCATTAGCAATACAGTTAATTTCTGAAAGATGGATTTTTAAAGAAATAAACTCATGTTTAATAAAATGTTTATGGTATCCCAAAAAGAACAGAGTAGCTCTAACTCATGGCATTAGACCCTGGAAACAAGGATGATTGAACTTCCCAGAAATAGAAACATATATAAAAGCATCTGTGCTTAAAACTACAACAGACTGGATAAAACCAAATTATTTTACCAACTAGAAAGAATTAACGATGGCTATATTAACAAATGAATTTAATCTGTTAAAAAGATGTTTAATAGTAGACAAATCAAACAAACCCTGGTACATACTATGCATAAGTATATGATATAATATAGCAACACCTTTTAAAACAACACTGATTAATCATTACATCAATTCATTTAGGAAACTTATCAATGCAAACATAGATCTAAAACTTTGGATTGACCTTTTAACCCCATTTATCATCACTAAGAACTTTCCTCACTAAATATATAGGGAAACAATAACCTCCTGGGAACAAAATGGATTCTTATGCTGGTTTCAATGTGTAAATAAATTAAATGTTTTATATATACATATGATAAAAACTGCTTACAATATTCCAATACAGGACTGGTTAACCATACAAAGCATTCTAATGTACACTCAAGATTTATGCAGATTAATTAATAATTCCTCATTTAAAGATATTCCAACTCTAATAAGTTTTCTGTATGAATTTATATATAATAGTTGTGAAAAGAAAAATTCCATTTCAAATCTTTATAAAGAGTTAATAACATATAAAACAATTCCCAAACCATCATACTGGCAGTTCTTAACAAAAGGTCAGTCATTGCAGTTAACAGAAGAAATTAAAACTAACATCTTACTATCAGTTAATTACACCTCCAACACACAGTACTGGAAAATATTTAACTGAAAATACTTACATAGAGCATTTTTAACACCAGATAGAATTAAAAAGATCAGTACTACTACAGATGGTTTTTGCTGGAGGTGTGACAAGTCAAATAAAGCAGACTGGATTCATATTTTTTATGAATGTAATAAAATTAAATCATATTGGAATGGAATCAATCATTTTTTACAGGCTTTATTTAATGAATCCTTTACCTTAACTAAAGTAAGTATTAATTATACTAAATGTAAATGAAGGTCCCTACCTGAATAAGACAAATATGTATTTGTTATGGACAATACTTGCTATATCTAGGAAATGCATAACCAGAAGGTGGAATTCAAATACACCCCTGACCTTGGAAGAATTCTACACTTTACTGAAGACTACTGCATCGATGGAAATAAAAATCAAAGAACTACGAATCTATCCCAGGCCATTGGTAAATAATCCTTGGAAGAAAGTTACATCTTTGTTGGACACCCTGTGATAATCAGTATTGTATCTCTGATAACTGATCTGTTAATTCTATATTTAATAACATACAGTGTATATAACTGAAAGTCAGGCTATTGTAAATAGTTGTTTAAAATGATATCTAAAAATATTATGTAAATGTTATTTTAATTGAAAATAAAAAAAAATATTTGAGGAAACAAAGTTTTAGTAAAATACACACAACAGGGGGAAAGGAAATGTAATATATGTCAAGAGGATTTTAAAATTTTTTTGGAGCAAAGAAGAAGGAAGTGGAAATGTGTGGAGATTATATGGAGATTATGGAATTAAAAATAAGAAAAGAGAAAATGGCGTAGATAGGAAAATGTTGGCATGTATTTGGCTTATTTGGGAGGCTTTAAGCAATGAGCTTTTGTATAATAAGAAATGGGACGTGTATGAAATTCTAAAGGAGATAAAGTTCTGGTAGCTGACAAAAAGAAGGAGATGAAGAATTATGATGAAAGAACAATTATTATTGCAAGTTTATATATTATAAATAATATATGCTCTAAATAATATTGTAAGTATGTAAATAAGAATATTAATTTCTGTATATAATGAAGACCCTTTACTCTTTTCAATAAATGCTGTGGAATATTTTCCATCCACATATGCTATCACCAATTCAGGCAAATGGGACCTCAGTTTAATGTTTCGTTCAAAGGATGGTACACTCTGGAGTGCCAAACCCCCTTTACAATGCATCACCTTCTCTGTATTAGCAAATGAATCTAGGCACCTGGTGTGGGAATAGAAACCACAGTCGTCTGATCTTCCATTATCAAAGAAAACTGGACTACCTGTTGAGCAATGCACACTGTTATATGTCACATATTTGCTGTTTAAAAATAAAGGAGCAAAATCAAGGACATATTAGAAGTACAAGAGACAGCTGCTCATTTTATTACATAGGATGATGATTATTCTATGTTAATCTCTCCTCCACCAAAGCTGCATTAAGTTAAGACCCATGCAGATTTTATTACCTATGATGACAGTTATCCTATGCTAACATCTCCCTTCCAGAGCAGCTGCATGAATTTAGCACAGATGAACATTTTATTACCTATGAATATGATTATTATTTGTAAACATACCCCTTCCACCAAGGATGCATTAAGTTAAGACAGATGCAGATTTTATTTTTTAGGGAAAAGAAACTATTGGAATATTTACTATTCTAAGAGTAAGTGGTCAATTAATACTGTTAAATTGGTGAAATAATTGGTGAAATCAGGGATCACTCAGGCAGATGTGAGCTAGTTTAACACTAATCCTCAACCGGGTGTGTGTGATACTGGATTGCCTGATGTGATTTAAATATGAGGGCAAAACCCAGTGGATCAACTTAGTAGATGTGGATCAACCAGCATTAACCTCACACTGAAGAGGATTATTGCTATTACACAATGCTGTTATTTAAAACAACTAAATTGCTTACCTTTTTAAGTCATTGCACTGCCAATCATGTGTGGACAGGTGATCCACTGTGGTGACCCCTAACCGGGAAAAGCCGAAAGAAGAAGAAGATTGAAGCTCCATATTTGCTGCTATAACCTTTCTCCACTGGTTTCCATGTCTGTAAAGAGCTTCTAATGCACTGCACTAAACATATTTGGAAACTAAAATCCAAACTGAGTATATAACCACAGCAATCAAGGATGTCTTCACAAACGACAATAGTATGACATTGATGTGGTAACCACAAACTTTAATAAATTAACAAATGACACTATACTAAATAAAATAATCAAATTAACGTTAGAGCAATACGATCTTTTGTTCTGAAATTAAGTTTAAAAGGAACTACATCAGATAACACTTCCATTAATAATAGGGTATTTAAGCAACAAATAACCAATCAAAATGAATACAATCATCACTCCCCCTAAAAAACCCAATCAAATGACACAACCAGACAGACCTGCCAGCATGTATTGTGCTTGCAATAAAGAACTAAATCAAGCAAATGGCAATGTATAGACCAGGAAACCACTAATACATTTTAAATATTCCAAAGTTAAATGTTCTGATGTTAATTTTTTCTAGACAATAAGATGGATTTAGCTTTTGTTCTCAATAGCAACAGAATACTGAATTTATTGTCATGGGTAATGCTAGATTTACAATGTATATGATGATTGTTGAGGCAAGGACAACATTAATGAATAATAATCAGGTTATGTTAAATAATTCAAGTTACACACAATGCAGTGTGGCACAATTGTATATCCACTTCATATCCAAGAGGTTGTGGGTACTGGATCATGATTGGGGTTGAAGTCACACTTGAAACACTGGAATCTGAAGCACTAAGAGGGATTGCTATGTGGACAATGGTGCCTTTCTTTGATACATTACTGGTGCTTCCCTTGTAGGCATCTATGTGACAGTGTCAAAAAACATCTAGACATTATTCAGACACAGAAGGGGAATTTTCCCTGATGCCATGCCCATCACCACTCTATTCAGAAGACAAAAACATGCACTTTCTTGGTTGTGTGTTACAAGATGGTATATATATATTAGTTCCAACCAGGCACTCATTTATTGAATGGTCCTATCTACCCTCACCCTCCCCAGTAAAACAGCTTTATATGTACTGCAATACATTACAAGGAAGACGTACAGCATAAACAAGACACCCAACGTGTACAATACTCGACTGGGAGTCAGGGATTAAAATGCAGCATAGAAATGAAAGAATCCTGACCAGCTCTCAGATGTAGTATGTGAACTCCCTTTTTATTTGTATCACACCAAAACAGCAAACCAGTTTCACCCTTCCAGCTTCTTCAGTGCAATCAGTTAAAACCAGCACACTGTTCCTAATTTAATTCATACAAAAATATAGTCACATGATGATTTCACTTGATATGCAAACTGCATTATCTAAGATTATTTACAGAAAACATGAAGACATCTGGACTATGCACCACACATATATATATATATATATATATATATATATATATATATATATATATATATATATATATATTATTAACAGCATTCCAAAATCATGTTTCTTGTGTTTGAACAATAGTACTTGTGATTATGAATAAGGAGCTACTGGCTTGCTTCATCATTTTAGACACAGGTGCTATATTCAAGATGCAATTGAAGCCAGCTAAAACTCACTGTCTTAATTTGTTTAAATATAGTACACCTTTTCAGGACTACACATTTAGATTCATTACAACATTTGCAAGTAATACTTTCAGTATGGGGAAATTATCTAAATACTGGCCCATGCTGACAGCAGATACATATATTTTAACAATATTCTTGTAAGTTTACCTTTAGGAAAGGTAAAACATTAGGCCAGCATTTCTCATCCTTTAACATATATACCGATACTAGACTAGTATAGTCTGTTTTGGGTTTAAGATTAAAAGAACACCAGTCAATTGGGCCTATACTTATAGTAGATATTTATATAACTCAAAACATTTCACTACTCAAAATACTTCCACAAGATACAGAATTAGGCATTTATTTATCTGTAATAGTGATTGGGGGTGACACATTGGCACAGTGATTAGCACTATCACCTTACAGTAAGAGGTTCTACAACTCAGATCTCAGGTGGGGTGCTTTCTATGCAGAGTCTGCATGTCTTTCTTGTGTTTGTATGATTTTTTTCCAGGTGTTCTAGTTTCCTTCCTCATCCTGAGAACTCTAGGAGAAATGATGACTTTAAATTATCCCTAGGCATGCTTTTGTAACAGAAAAAAGTCTGGCATTCTAATTTCATTTTATGTTTGCCAAATAAGCTCTGTGAATGATGGTAGCTGAGGTAGCTGTTCATGGGCTTGCTGTAGGTGTCAAACATGACTTGTGAAACATGAATGGAGTAGCGACTGGGCAGTTTACACACATCTCATTGTATGTCATGAAAACTTCTTGACTATAGAAATTCAGGATGGGAGAACACTTAAGGTACATGATACACAAAAGAAAATAAAAATAAATGCACTTTACAAACAGTTCATTCAGTTCATGCTTCAACACAGTTTGGATTTTTTGGTCTTGACAAGTTAATATTTTCTGGTACTGGCAAATGGCTGGAATAGTGTCTTAGAAAACAAAGAAAAGTTTTGGAAAGTGAACTTTAGAAATCTTTGTTTTCCATGTTTGAAGGAAAATGTATAATACTTTTTGTATGCAATACTGTGTGTTGTTGTTATTATTTTTTCAATGAAAAATATTTAGCTAGGGTTAAACCTACATAAAAATCACAAGTCATTTATCCTGTATTAATGTTTGTTTAGTTGAATAGTTTTAGATAGGTCAAGAAGTGCAATCACTTTTATGTTTGTTTTACTACTCACTGAGCTGTTGTTACTAGCTTGGCCACTCAGTGGCAACAATAGTAGTATTTATTGGCTGACTGTGCATTTAAAGCAATATATATATATATATATATATATATATATATATATATATATATATATATATATATATATATATCTTGAAAGAGAGATAGCTAGATAGATATGGGATTACTTTGTACATTATCTGTTCTATGTATTATATGGACTGTTTGACATAGAGAGGTAGTATGGGAAGTCTCTGGGACATTAATCTATCCATCCAGCATGTTCTGTTTATTGTGGTGACAAGGCTTAGGTCCCTAGAGCATGTAGCTCGGAGGGATTGTGATTTCTTTAAATGGAGCATGCCCAATAGCTATGGGTTTGATATAGCTTTGTAAGTTAGGCAGAGGTCGCCCCTAAGTAGGCAATATGCCATGGAGTAAAGCTGTAGTTTTTTGAGACGGTCTCTGCAGGGCATCTGTTTGAGGCCAGTAATCCTCTTTGTGAGGTATTTCTGTGGTCTTTCCAGTTGTTGTAGTTGTCTTGTGAGGTACATACCAAAAGGGGCGTTGTACTCTATAATGGGTCTAATGAGTGATGAATAGAGGGGAACAATGACCTCTTTTTTCTGGATGAGAATCCTTTTGTGATGAGATGAGCCACGTAGAAGGATTTCCTGACCACTGTGGCGATGTGATTATCAAAGGAGAGACTACTGTCCACCTGTGTCCCAAGGTCTCTTATCACATTATCGGCATTAAGTAGACTACGAGCTATGTGGTAGTTCATGGGTACAGAGTTTTTGCCAAAAGGGATGACAATACACTTTTTGGCATTGAGCTTCAGGCCATGGCTTTGACACCAGGTATCTGTCTCAGTGAGGCCCTTTTGTAGTTTGTCCACATCGTTAGGAGTTTCAATTATGGCTCCTAGTTTGCAGTCATCTGCAAACTTTGTTAGCCGAAGACCTTCTGTGTTAGCCTGCACTTCAGAGAAGTAGATACCAAACAGGAGAGGACCCATGACTGAACCCTGTGGTACTCCACTTGTCACTGGTCTGAAGTCGGATTTGGAATCCGCTACTTTCACAGTGTGAGTTCTGTCCGTGAGCCAGCTGGCAACCCATCTTGTGACATAGGGATTTATACCTAGTTTAGTGAGCTTATCTATAATTCCAGAGTGGGGGATGGTGTTGAAAGCCTTGGCGAGATCTAGATAAGCTGTGTGAACCATTTTACCCTCATCTATGGCTTTGGTGACTGCTTCAAAGAAGTCAATCAGGTTTAGGAGACATGATCTGCCTTTTACAAATCCAAACTTGGTAGGGTCCAGAGTTTGGAGATTACCAATGTCTTTGTTTATGAGTTCCACGATGATACGTTCCATGGCCTTGCAGACCAGGCTCGTCAGGCTAATGGGGCGGTAGTTCCTGGGGTCCGTCATGGCTCCTCCTTTGTGGAGTGAGATAACTGTCGCGGTGTGCCATTCAGTGGGTACAAAGCCTGAGGTGAGGCTATGATTGAACATGGTACTTAGGTAGGGTGCCAGTTCATTCTGTAGTTCATGTAGAACGCAGCCTGGGATATTGTCAGGTCCCATGGATGCTGTGTTCTTGGCTAACTTTAACTCTATTCTGCCTTTTCTATTCCACTTATGCAACTGGCTGTATATTTAATTTGTGACATTTCCTATGTAATACTATTTTCCAGATTGTCCATGCTCACTCACAACTGTAAACCACTGTTATTTGTAGGGTCCCTATTAATTATTTGAACTTTTTAAAGTTCGAATGTCATATGGCCAACACCATATGATTGAACTTTAAAAAGTTCGAAGGTGAAAAGCAATGGCTCCGTACGGCGGAGAATGGGAAAATTTCCCTTTTCTGCACTGAAGTGCGATCTCTGTGTTGGTATATTTAACTAGTGGGGGTGTGGGGGGTGCAGGGGGGGCTTGCCTCCTGCTCAGAGCATTGAGATAAGTTTTTTTTTGTTTAAATTTTTTATTATATTTTCAATGTTTCAAACTTCACTCATATGTTGTCAAACATACGAGGTTCAAAGTTTTGAAACTTTGAATATATAATATAGACCCTTGTTTGTATACTGTACATTGTTTTGTTGCATTATGATGTATACTGGGCAGAGCTGTAATTGGTCAATGTTTGATCAGTGTTCTACCCTGGTATACACACACACACACACACACACACACACACACACACACTCACACACACACACACACACACACACACACACACACACACTCACACACACAGCTCTCCCTTGCACTCACAGACACATTCACCCATTCAGTGTCACCCAAACACACCCAAACATATATTATCATAAATCTACCCTATCCTTAACTATCCCCCATACTGCGACTCAGTCCTAGTTAGATACACACTCACACATGTAGACACACACACACACACACACACACACACACACACACACACACACACACACACACACACACACACACACACACACACACACACACACACACACACAGCTCTCCCTTTCACTCACAGACACATTCACCCATTCAATGTCACCCAAACACACCAAAACATATACTATCACAAATCAACCCTATCCTTAACTAACCCCCGTACTGCGACCCAGTCCTAGTTAGATACACACTCACACATGTAGCAACACACACACACACACACACACACACACACACACACACACACACACACACACACACACACACACACACAGCTCTCCCTTGCACTCACAGACACATTCACCCATTCAGTGTCACCAAAACACATTCAAACATATATTATCACATATCTACCCTATCCTTAACTATCCCCCGTACTGCGACCCAGTCCTAGTTAGATACACACTCACACATGTAGCCACACACACACACACACACACACACACACACACACACACACACACACACACACACACACACACACATACACACACACACACACACACACACACACAAACACACACATTCAACCAACTTAAAAGGATCACCAATTTAATGCTTTAGATGTAGGAGGAAACTGAAGACTCCCATAAAACCTATATGGACAACAGAAGGATATGTAAACTCAGCACAGAAGTACCCATGCTAAGAACACAATTGGAGATTCAGATACTGGTATGCACTGCTTTGTTATGATAACTGCAATGATTAGAGTCTTTTTTACTATTATTATAGATAAATTCAATAGTTTTGATGTTATTAGTTGTGTTAAGTTGTTCACACGGAGTCTTTATGACAAACATTATGTATGTGAAATGTCATGTATGAAGAAGAAACATAAGAGATGGGGTGCTTGAGACAAGAGTAGTCTTGTATAGTAATCAACAGATAATCAAAGGGAAAACTATTGTTGAGGAAAAAAAAGGAGAAAGTAAGAAGAGAAAAGGGAGGGATAAGGAAATAAGACAGACAGGATAGCAATGGAGACCATTCTGCATGGCAGGGGAAGACAGTGGCTGATGAAAAAGAAGTATTTGACAGGAAGGGAAGGGCATGGAAAGGGCAAGAGGATAGGTAGGGAGATCAAAAATATTCTAGGTGATCTAGGAAGATAGGGTGGTTGTGATAATAGGTGACAATTTGCTCTTTTGATAAGTGGGGATCTTTCTGAAGCTGTTCTTAGTTCATGCTAGCACTCAGGCCATTTCACATTAGGTTGAGCATTGGAACAAAGAAGTTGTTTGCTCTCAAGGAGGGCTTTCTAGCTTAGTGGGTATTGCTAGTGGTGGAAAGGGAAAGCAGTATGAGGTTTCATTAAAAGAGAGATGGTATTAGCTAGAGAGAAAGATAAGTGGGAGATGCAATAATTGTGTTACTTCAAGATGTCAAACTGGGGAATAAAAAAATGAAGACAGTTTCAAAATAGTGGAAAGATAGTTGTAATGGATGTAAAAAAGGATGGAAAAGGGGTTTTAGTTGATGATAACAAGGAATTTGGATGAGGCAGTAATGATGAAAAAGGGAAGTAAGTGGAGTAAACTACAGCAAGCAGAGAATGATGTCCAGGTTAACATGTTCATATGGTGTGATCCTAAGCAATTCAAAATGATTGCAACTATTACCTCTGAGCAATAAATCAGTAAAAAAATGGGGTGTGAAAGCAATATAGTAGGTAGTATCTTTAACGTGGCTTTGGAGGACAGTCTGGGTATGTTTTCTGGGAGAATAAAGATAAATAAGATGTTTTTAATGGATGCCATATGACTAACCAATTCTCATCTAGTCAGGTCTAATTTTTTTTATTGTCATTTTCCCTAATTTTTGTTTTTGCTGACCATGTGATGTAAATCTAATACTATGACTGTATGTATGATTACAGTGTTTACGTGTGCATGGTATTTTTCCTTTGTTCCATGTTTTTTTAAACAAAAAAATCTTTATTAAATTATCATGTGTGACATAGGCAATCATACATTTATATAAATGAAAATAAAACATATTGACATAGTTGTAGTTGCAAATATTATACATCAGAAACCATGTTGACATAACTGTAGTTGCAAACATTATATGTCACTTATAATCTATACAGTCATTGTCAGTCAGACATTACATAGCTCATTCAACTCCTGCCTTCATTTAAACCTTGTTCCTCCTCTGCATGTATTATTCCCACAATTCCCATTTTCTCCTTTGTAATTTGTTCCTACCCTTTTCTAAAGATCCCAATTCCAGTTGTTTTATCTCTGTTACTATAGTCACTGCTTCTAGTAAAATTGGTTTAGACTTTGATTTCCATTTTCTAGTAATTGCTTTTTTTGTCAGCCTCCATAATTAGACTCAGCAAGGCCTTACTATATGTAGATAATTCTGATACTGTATCATAGTTAAAAAAATAATTTCCTTAGTTACACCAATTTGCTCACTCAGTATTTCTAACAGAACAGTCTGCAGGGAATCTTTAAAGACTGCCAACTCATTACACTCCCAGGAAATATGTTCCCAGTTACCGCTTTCTTCCTCATCACACCTCCAACATTTGCTGCCTACCTGAGGAAAAATTCTTTGGAGTCTACTTTGGGTATAAAAATACCTGTGTAAACCCGTCCATGCAAAGATCTTAAATCTTTTTGACTTTGTTGCATATTTGGGAGACATACATATATCCCTCCATTGTTTTTTGTGGATTGCTTATCCAATCTCTCTTCGCAATCCTTTCTACCTCCTCTGATTGATTTTTATAGTTATCATGCAGTATTTTACATGCTGGGCTAATTATTAGTTTTTTAACAGCAGCTTCTCTTCTAGATTCTTTTAAAAACTCAGTGCTAGTCTTTTGCTTAGGACCCCCCGATTTCTTTCTCTTTGCCTATACTCTGATATTAATCGTTGCTAGGGAAGGCAATCTCTATCCTGCAGTCCAAATAAATTCTTGGTCTCTTCCCATTCTATTGCCTTTTCCTCTGTAATTAGTTGCAATTGAGACCTTCGTTCTTTTACCACTTTTCTCCAATAAATTCCAGCTGCCTCTTGCCTATTGTCTGTATCCCTAATTGCAGTCATCCCTATTGGCAGAATCTCCTTTCTGCATTCCATGTTGATTTAGTTCTTAGAATACTTTCTGCTGCTTTATAAATATAATATTCTGCATGGTTATTGTTATTCTCTTTAAGGATCTGCACCCCAAATCCTAGTCTCTCCTTGTTTCTTGAGTTTCCACTTTGAATTATAATTTTCTGCTTCTACTATGTATAACAGCTTTATCTTGTGTAGTTCTGAATTACTCCTTCAAATTGGGTAATCCCAAACTGCCTTGTTCAATTGGAAGTATCAGCTTATGCCACTTGACTCTTGGCTTCTTCTCCTCTCAGATAAAATCCTTCAGCTCTTTATTAATTGCTATTCACAACTTCTCCTCTAGTTGATAAAAATATGCCTGACCTGTGTATAAAATTAAAGGGACTAAAATATTTTAACTGCTTGTGTCTTGCTATCCATATAACGGAGATTCCAATTTCTCAGTTTTTGTATTATCTTTTATTTAGTCTCTTCCCACATATCCTTAGCTTCCACTCCAGAATTCTTTTTAATCCATACTCCTAAGTACTTTGTTTTATCATGGCACCATAAATATGGACATTGCTGAACCAATTTGTGTATGGGTACATAATTTACAGCTATTGTCTTTGTTTCAGCTTCATTAATTTTGTATCCCGAAAAGATCTGAAACTGCCTCAAAATGTTCCACAACACTGAAATGTCCTTTTCTGGTTTTATCAGGTATAAAATAATATAATTTGCAAATAGATCCAACTTTTCTTGACTAGCTATTATATTCTTGAATTTCTCATATATTCTTTAAAAGCAAAAAAGAAATCCAACTTTGGATATGTCACGTTATTTATTAAAATACAAGGTATAAAATACAAAGCTTTTGGGTGATACCCTTCTTCAGTGCAAGTAAAATTCAAACTTTAACTTTAGTTTATACAATAGCTCAAATAAAATCCCATGACACAGCAGCCAATCACAAAATATTAGATCTAATTAATGTCAAGAATGCCAATTGTATTATAAGAGCATTCAACTTTAGTAAAATAAATTCAATAAAATCGCACATGTTTCTTTATTAAAACAGTCTCGATAGTAATTGCACTATTTATACCAAGTTCTGAATTGGCTTGCAGCCATAAAAATCAAGGTTATATTCACTAATTTCAAGGGTATCGCT
Source organism: Protopterus annectens (assembly GCF_019279795.1). Lineage (NCBI taxonomy): Eukaryota > Metazoa > Chordata > Ceratodontiformes > Protopteridae > Protopterus > Protopterus annectens. The sequence goes on from NC_056726.1 coordinate 461,547,145, forward strand.
GATGTTACCCCCCCAATACTTTTTTGTATAACATTAATTGCCCTGAATTTAAACTGATGCTCATTACCAGCTTCTAGGATGTGTTTGGCTAATGCATTTGCTTGTATGTTCCTGCGTATATCAGATTTATGTTTTATAATATGGTCCTTAATTTTACGACTACAGTTACCAATATAAAATGAAGGACATCTAGTACAAGTTCCTAAATACACTATATCTGTAGTATTACATGTGGCATAAAAGTGAGAATGATACCCCTTTCCTGTCTTTGGCTGTATAAAAATATTATCAGTTATAATGTATCTACAGCATCTGCAATTATAGCAGGGGTATATCCCATATTTATTATTCAATGTTTTATGGGGACTATCAAGTTTAAAATCTTTATAGCATAATATCCTTTTTAGATTTCTACAATTCCTATAGGAAAACATATTTTCTTTGCCAATGGTTCTGACGAGGTCACCCCTGCCTGGTTCCTCTGCTCAAACAGAAATTATCAGAGAGGAACACACCCACTTTACTTCTTACCTCCAATCCCTCATATATCCTCTTAATCAACCTTATAATTTTATCAGGGAATGCAAATGCTTCCATTGCCCTGCTCATACACTTCTAGCTTACTCTATCAAATGCTTTCTCTGCATCAAGACCCACTGACAACAGTGCTATTTTCTTTCATTCAGCTTCTCTCTGGATCATCAATGTTCTGTTAATGTTGTCAAATGTTTGTCTCCCCTCCACAAAAATACATTGAACTTTGTCTATCAATTTTGACATCACCTTTGCCATTCTTTTAGCCATTATAGACATAAACATTTTATAATTATGGTTTAGGATTGAAATGGGCCTGTATGAAGCTGGATCTGATGGGTCTTACCCTCTTTAGGTATTATAGCCACCACTACTTTCTTCCAGGAAGGTGGTGCTTCTCCTACTCTGAACATACTTTTAAAAAAACTTCCAGATCTTTATAATTTTTTCTCTTCTGGCTTTCAAACTTCCACAGGAATACCACCTATTCCTGGGGACTTTCCTGTCAATTGGTTATACATCACCATTTTAATCTCATCCCCTACTATTCAAACTATTAGTAATTGAGCCTTATCCACCTCTAACACTGGGATATTTAATTCTTCCATAAACATTTCCATTTGTACCTTTTCTTGATTTCTATATTTCTCTCTTTCATAAAAGTTCTGAAATATTTCTGCAGGATCTCTTGTTATCTTTCTTATTATAGGCTTCCTAAGCTTGATGATAACCATTTCTACTTTCTATTGCCTGAGTCATTGTGCTAAATGTTTTTCTGTTCTGGAATTATTACCAAAAACAATTGCTTAACAGCATTCTTTCTAAAGTCCTTCCTTTTCTGCTTAACAGTCTGCAATTGCTCCTCTTCTTGTTCTGTGAGAATCCCCCTCTTCTGCAATACTTTAGCATTTGTCAGTCCCTCTAAATAATTATTTTTGCTTCTTAACCATATCTCTCTTTCTTTTATTCCCACTCTGTTTTTAAACTCCATTTTCATTTTATCCCACTCACTATGTTTTCAAAATAAATTTCTGTATTCTCTAACAACTTCTGAATAATTTTGACTTCCCATTCCTTAAATTCCCCTCTTTCCAACAGATAGGTGGGAAACCAACAGTGTCTCATTTTTATTTCATTACCATGCATTTTTATTTTAGTTATTATTGGTGCATGATCTGAAATATTTATTGGATGTGTATCAAAACTTTTAATTAAATGCACATGTTCCTGTGAAATGTAAGTTCTGTCTAGCCTAGCCCAGTTTTTGTATCTTGGGGAATAATATGTGAATTCACTCCAAACTCCTACTACTGAATTCACATCTTCCATGCCAAATATTTTCATTCTTTTTTTTTAAATCTACCCTCCTTTGCTATATTTTCCCTTCTGGGCCCCAAACATATCTTTCCTGCTGCAAATCAAACTCCAGTCCCCACGTATAAGTAGTAGTCCCTACTGAAAGCTTATTATTTCTCCCAGAATTTTCTTAAGCTGCATTATAGAAGTTTTAGGTGGAAAATAAATATATGTCAGTATAATCCTCCTCCCTTACCAGTAGCCCCTTGGTATTACATATCTACCATTATTATTTTTTTATCCTCTTCTATCACAATCGGTGTGCCTCTTGCAATTAATACAAGTACTCCTCATTTTCTTTGTCCCAGGTATTACTCTGAATAATCATACTGAAAACCTTTGTTTATCAAATTCACATGTTCAGTTCTTTCCAAATGTGTCTTCTGTAGCATAATTATTTGCACTCTACATTTTAATGTAGTTTACCAGTCTTTCTTTTTGTATAGATCTGTGAGACCATTAAGATTTAAAGACATTGAAAGGCTCATTATGTTAAAAAGTTATTATTCCCACCTTTTATTTGTAATAGTGTTTTTAAGTATCTAGCTCCAGCTTTGCTGTTACATGCACACACTAATGTTTGGCAGGTTGACCTTTTATAAAGTTTTTCTTGTCATATCCATGTCAGCCTATGACACATCTTACAAACTTTTTGTTTTATTGAAAGCCCTCAAACAACAGCAAAAAACAAATACATCACCAATATACCCCCAAAACTATTAAAGTAACATTGAAATGTTACCTTCCTAATAGGAGCAATTGTCCCAAACTGACAGCCACACTCAAACTTGGGTTAACCTAAAAGGAAGGTTATGCATGCTAAGGTGTATCGTACAGCCCGTGCTTTTACTAAGTGTTGTCTTGTTTTGTCATCATTATTGCACTCCAAGAATGAGGAAACAAAATGATCTCCTAGCCATTGAAAGAAAGTCTTGAAAAGAAAGAAGTATTCTGTTTTTATTGATCTTCATCAGATTTTTCTCCATGGAGATATGATAATCAGATAAAGGGTTGCTTCTATAAGTATTTAGTTATTTGCTAGAGGAGAGCTTTATTATATCAATGTTCTTTTTTATTTATTTGCTTTCTCTCAAAACATGTTACTAGATATAGCCAAGATCCTTAATTCAGTCATTACCATATGCAAGAATGAGATAAAGCACATAATTTTGTTGTATCATACTGTTTTGAACAGACTTTTCCTCTTCGTTTTTACCTTGCAGTGCCTGCATTTCTTAAAAATGAGCAATAAGAAAGAAAAAAGAAAGTAAAAAAAAAAACAGGGGAACTTGTTTACTTTATGATCCCCATTACACTTGAAAGTAATTGAGAAAACTTTACTTTATAGCATGCAGATATTTACTATACAAATATTATTGTTAAGAATAAAAGTTTGTTTTACTTATAGTTAACTCTTTCCTTCCTTCTTCCCTCTCCAAAGTGTTCCTTAAAACATTAATGACATGAAGTAGGATTTATGCTTTAGAGTCCCCTACAAAGTTAACAATGTCAAATAAAGTCCAGTATTTCCAGGTTCTCTTGTTCTGTTATGTTTCAGAAATGTAATCAATGCTTTATAATCCCAGATTTATTTGTCAATTTCTGAGTTGCTGGTTTTATTCCTGTTTATTTCCATCTCTCAAATCTAGTCTCTGCTTCCTTTTCAACATACTCTAGGTTCTTCTAGCCAGTTCTTGTGCTTTTTGTGTCTCTCAAAGCATTTTCTATTGAAACACTGGAAAAAGGTTTCATTGGCACAGTCTCTCTGTGGTCTTTATTACCAGATGAACAAGAAACAGAATCTCCTTCTGTTTCACAGCTCACTTTTTGTTGGACAAAATTTTGTATTTCCTTACTTAGTATGCTCTGCATCAAAAAATGATTTTTGTCCCTCCAGGAAAGAATATTCTGAAGATAGCTGAATACAGCAGTTTGAATCTCATGTATACTTCTCGACATTCCCTGATTAGTGGAATAAAGTACTCCTCTTCTGCCTGGTGTGCAGTCAATAATCATTTTCCACAAAAACTCTACTGTCTCCCACTTTTAATACTTTGTCCTTTTGCCACAGTTCTGTCAGAATCAACTCTTTCTGCTGGTAGAATTGCATCTTTACTATTAAAGGCCTTGGTTACTTTCTCATGGCCAAGTTTAAAGCATATACACAATGTGCCCTGTCACTTAGCAATTCCTGTTGTGGAATACCAGTCCAGTTGCTTATTTGTGCTTTCATAAAATTAATGCAGTCTGTTCCTTCCAGCCTCTCTGGTACAGTAGAAAATGTCATATTTTCCCTGCGTAGTCTGTTCTATTATTTTTTTAAACATCTCTTCTTAAGCAGTCTCATATTCAGCCATCCTTTCTTCATTTCAACCACTGATTTTTGCAGTTTTATCACCCCATATGAATATCTGTTTAAAGCTTCTTTCATTTTATCCAGCCTTTTTTTTTATTTGACTTGATATGCACCATCAGTGTTTAGTTTATTTTAATCAGCTCTGAGCACATTTGACTTATTTTTTCCTCTAGGTTACTGGAAGTCATGTCTTGTATCAAAACTGGAGCTTGCACTGCTTTCACTGACCAGCTTCAGAAGTCTTCCCAGTCAGTGTTTTTCCTCACCTTTTTGGTTGATTTTCTTTCAGGTTTTCTAAAATTCTTTTTTGCTGGCAGTGCACTTGCTAGCATGATACTGACATTTAGCTCCCCCCCCAAAAAAAAAATGAGTTCACTGTCTCTCTCTTCTGAGTTTCTGTTTTCACTCTGAGAGAGCTAAAATTAAGCTGTTACCTAATGTGCAGCCATCTTGGAAATCTCCCATTCCATGTTTTTTTTTAGATGAAACTTAAGCTAGGAATGCAAAAATGTGTGTGTGTGTGTGTGTGTGTGTGTGTGTGTGTGTGTGTGTGTGTGTGTGTGTGTGTGTGTGTGTGTGTGTGTGTGTGTGTGTGTGTGTGTGTGTGTGTGTGTGTGTGTGTGTGTGTGTGTGTGTGTGTGTATGTTGGAGGGGGCATTTGAAACAGTAATAAATTTTAAACTATCCTCTCCTATCATGCCATCATTTCAACATATGGGTCCAAAACATAACAGCAGTGTCAGTTCATAGGCTTATAGGTGATTACTAGGTGAATGACCCCAGGGGACCTTTTTTAAGTCTATTTATTCTTTCCAATTATATCTGACAAGTTTTGATACCCTAATATTATTTTAAGGGGTATATTTAGGCTTTGGCATGGGTGGTCAAGCATTTATAGGCTGCCTCTTTCTACTAGAGACATAGGTGCCAGACTGGGGTAAATTTCTGATTCCCCATCCACTGGTCCAAATTACATTTTAATTGTGTTAGTTGAAAAGCTCTGCTTCACTTGGATGGGAAGCCTGTTTCAGAGAAGGGGTAGTCTCTGAGACACATACCTGGTGTAACAAGATACACACTCTCCTTTGATACAGAAGTCTGTGAATTCTATTCCCTCACCAGGTAGATAGATTGCTAACACAATGATATAGCATAAGGGGGGTGCTGCACTCCTGAGTGTGTCATCCTTCAGATGAGATGTTAAATTATGGCTCCATATACTTGAGATGATGGTCACTCAGATGGATGTAAAAGATCCAATGGCACCTATTGAAAAGAGTAGGAGAAGTTCCAAAATGCCCTAGCCAAATTTCCCTTAATAGTATATAAATATCACCTCAGGTCTTCACTGAGAACAGGCTACTAGCCTAGTGGGATTAAAAAGCTAAATAAAATAAATAAATAAATAAATAAGCATATGGTTATACTTGCTGACCAGAAAGACAAATGAACTTTATACCCTCATATTCTCAAAGATTCTTGGTATTTGTTGAAGTTATTGAGAGAATATCCCTGTCCAAAACATCTATTGTGCTATCTGTAGTATTAAGTACCTGTTCACTGTAATTCCAGGCAGCATAGGAATTAAATGGTTCAGGGATAGATTGTCAATCAACGAAACTTTCTCCAGGTTGGAAGTTGACATTTAATGTATAATTATGAATTTGATTTTGCTCAATATTTTTTTAACTTTGAAAATGAATTTTAACACCAGAGAATTTGGGTGGCCATGGGGGCACCAGCTACTGCTTAATATGCAAATCTGTTCCTCTGCTTTTGGCAGCAGACCTTTGCATTTAGAGCACTTGTTTTAAAAATGCAAAATGTTATTTATGATATTTGGATGATGTCTTTTTCCTGTGGGATTGCTCAATGGACTTGTTTCAGGATTTTTTCAGCATTTAAATAGTGCCATTGATTTTCTATTCTTCTTTTCTAATATGTCAGATACATTTGTTCATTTTCTGCACATTTTAATAACTAAAGATGTTATCGACAGTGGTTTTTCTTCCATTATATTCAGAAAAGATACCTCTACAAATTCTTGCTTCCATTTCAGTGGTTGCCATCCTTTTGGCCTAAAGAATACCATTACTAAGGACCAAATGGTTAGGATGTCATGACTGGCTTCTAAGACTGAAACCTGCAGTCACCAGACTTCAAACGATTTGAAAGTGAAAAGTCAAGTACCAAAACCGGTGAAGTAAACCGTTTATTGCAATTCGAACAACTTGCAATTCAAACAACTAAGAGCTTTCGCCAGTAAATCCAAAGGCTTCTTCAGAGTCAACTCTGAAGAAGCCTTTGGATTTACTGGTGAAAGCGCTTAGTTGTTTGAATTGCAAGTTGTTTGAATTGCAATAAACAGTTTACTTCACCGGTTTCCGTACTTGATTTTTGGTTTCTAAGATTGCCCACTTTTTAAAATAATTGGGATTTCAAGAAAAGATGGCAAAAGTCAGTGAATTAATTAAGCAAACGGGTGATAAAATTAAGCTAAGGAGGTTCATTGACTTAAAGCCCACTTTAAAATCACCCTTTTTTAAAGCTACGGTTTCTCATGAAACCAAGGACAGACATACCCTCTTTATTATTGATTAGACCACAGACTTGTACATTGATAAAACAGGTTCTTAATGAGTTTTGGACATTTTTGATGATGAACAACTCTGACTGTGCTAAGAAATTAGACTCTTCCCCATCCTTTATTCACAAAACAAGTCATTGTTTTGAAGACATTCTTTGAATGAGGAGGTGGTGTCCAGGGTAATAAAGATTTATGCACAAATGTGGTGTGTGTGGACAGAATAGGTGCATCCCAGATGCTCCCTGTGTGGTTGTCACAAGCAATCCCAGAGTGATTCTTCTTACTGGGAAGTTCATCACTAGTGATGGGTTTTATATTGATAAAGTAGAACATACGTTATAGCAAAGAATTTATGATCAAATACGCAGCACAACTATAGCATGACATGTGCTGATTTTATAAATGTCTTGTTTAAATATTCAACAAATAGTAAGAATTTCAAGAAGATTTTGGTTTGTGTTATAGAGAACGTCACACTTACTGTAAGGGGAGGTGATTGGGACAATTCCCTTGAATATAGAGATCTTTTATGGAAACTTGAGTTGCATGGCCTTCTCCCCCCCGCCCACCATCTGAATGCCAACATATCTATAATTAGTTTATTTAAGTAAAGAGAAGTCAGATTGCAATGTTTTTGTTGGGTGTGCATTTTAACATCTACTTGTTTTTAAAGAAGAAAGTAATGTTCAATGTACCAACAATTAGATCATTTCCTGTTTTGTGATGTTTAAAGTGTGGACTGGAAATGTACCATTTTTAATGAAGTCTTAATACTTAACGAGACAAAAGTGCTAAAATAAAATTAATTCTGCAATTGTCTGGAAGTACTTTTTTCTTTTGCTGGTTTTATCAGTATGGTTTTCAACAGTGTGCTTTTCTGTTAAATGTGGATTTTATTTTTTGTTTTAATAAATGCCATGGGATCTTTTATATCTACCTGAACTATCTCCAGCTCAAGCAGACTAGACTTCAGTTTAGCATCACATCCAAAGGATGGCATTTCAGGAGTGTAGCACCTCCTCCTTTATACTACATTGTTGTGTCAGAAATAGAAAACAAATCTAAACATCTACTGTGGAAACAACAGCTGACTAGCCATTTTGCATTAAGCTGCCATTTATCCAAGGCAGGTCAGCTCGGACATAAGTGACAAAGGGGAGGTGGGATAGCCAGGTAGAGTCAAGATAGAGCAGGAAGGTTAGAGAAGAGAGAGCTGACTGTGAGAAGTAGTGAAAAAGGCCAGGAGCAAAACATTTTGGCCTTTTCAATTCCTACCTTGACAGCTTTCAAGGGGTTTAGTAATGTGGTGGTCATGTAAGTAAGGTAAGGGCCTGTCTGTTTTTTGTTTCGGCTCTATCAATGGGTTTGCAAGCTTCTTTGTGTTTGTGTTTTTGTTAGGAAAGTTAGGCAGGTTATTTGGTATCAGGTTTACAGTTGTATATATTTTTTTCGGCAAGCAGGATTTCAGCTATTTCTTGCAGGGCCTCTCATTGGGTCCAGGAGTTCAGGTTAAGGAGGTTAGTTGGTCTTTCTGCATAGTTAGGAAAAAAAGTCTGTAGTGGTACACTAGGCTGTGAACTGGAGTTTCAGGAGTTTAACCTTTAGTTTTCAAGAGGCCACTGGGCAAGGACTGTAGCTAGGCTGGAAGCCTAGTGATTGAAGGGAGTAACCACAAAGATGGCCAGCAGGGAAATATATTAAATATAGAAATAATAAAACAAAATAAAAATAAAAATAAATTAAATAATTTCAAACAAGGATTGAAATCTCATTTTGAGGTAGTTTATAATGAACCTTAAGCAAAGACTCTAGGCAAGACTTGAAGCCTGGGGATTTCAGAAGTGGGACTAGAGTGTCGGAAGTCATAGGATCAATTCTGCTGATGTTGTTAATTATCAACAGTGTTAATAATGAAATAATATAATTAAAAAAAATGTTTCTTACAGGTACAGTGGGGGAGTAAGCATATGATTGTGATAGTAAGTTCAGGAGTTCAGGCCTGGTGTGGATGGGGGAGTAAGCATACAGCGAGGATAGTGAGTTCAGACCTGTTGTGGTTGAGGCTATAAGACTAGTGTAACACACACACACACACACACACAAATATACATATATATATATATATATATATATATATATATATATATATATATATATTTATATATATATATATTGCAGAACATCGACACACACACACACACACAACACCAATATACATATATATATATATATATATATATATATATATATATATAAATATATATATATATATATGTATATATATATATATATATATATATATATATATATATATATATGGTTTACTATCATTATTTCGACTCACACTTGGTTGACCGCACTATTTTCAACAACGGAAAGTCGAACACAGCAATATCGAACTTTAAAAGCAAGCCTAGGAACGGGTTTTAATATGGGTTGAGACAGGGGCAAGGTTTGTAGTTCAGCAATAGCAGTGAACCCCTATCTCGACCCATGTTAAAACCCATTCCAAGGCTTGCTTTTAAAGTTCGATATTGCTGTGTTCGACTTTCCGTTGTTGAACATAGTGCAGTTGACCGAGTGTGAGTCAAAATAATGATAGTAAACCATATATATATATATATATATATATATATATATATATCTATATAGGTTCCCTACGTTAGACCGACAGCTTGGAAGATCAACAAGCAAAACACCGACGCTAGAAGACAGACGAAGCAGATGATCGGCAAGTCGTAATCCCGACAGCGAAAACACCAACAGGGGTAACTTGTGAGCGCGACCCGGTAAGTGTGTGATAGTGAGGGAGGTAGAATTAGGGTGCAGGTAAGGTAAGTGTGCGATAGTGAGGGAGTTAGGGTTAGGGTGCGGGTAAGGTAAGTGTGGGATAGTGATGGACTTAAGGTTAGGGTGCGGGTAATGTAAGTGTGCAATCGTGAGGGAGTTAGTGTTAGGGTGTGGGTAAGGTAAGTGTGTGATAGTGAGGGCGTTAGGGTTAGGGTGCGGGTAAGGTAAGTGTGTGATAGTGAAGGACTTAGGGTTAGGGTGCAGGTAAGGTAAGTGTGCGATAGTGAGGGACTTAGGGTTAGGGTGCGGGTAAGGTAAGTGTGCGATAGTGAGGGTCTTAGGGTTAGGGTGCGGGTAAGGTAAGTGTGCGATAGTGAGGGACTTAGGATTAGGGTGCGGGTAAGGTAAGTGAGCGGTAGTGTCGGACCTTAGGGTTAGGGTTTGGGTTAAAGTTAGTGCATAGATAGTTTTGTGTAAGATGTAGTGTAGGTTTTTAGGTTGCTGATGTGCTTGTGTTGAGTGTGTTGTGTGTAACAGTGAACTGTTTGTTTTGTTAAGTGTCGGGATTGTGGTTTGTCGGGCATGTAAACTTTCGTGTTTTTGAGGTTTCGTTCTTCTGGCGTCAGTGATTTGAGTGTCGATCTTCTGAGCTGTCATTCTAATGTAGGGAACCCATATATATATATATATATATATATATATATATATATATATATATATATATTGTTTTGTTGGTTTCATTAAAAAAAGTGGCAAGTGCAATATAGGTGGAGTGGAATAGCTGAATGCAATATAGGTGGAGTGGAATAGCTGGGTGGTAGAAGGTGCTAATCAGCTAGTCAATAAACTTTGTATATATTTTTCACTGACAGATGGAACAGCATATTCAAATGCAAATGCAGGATATGTTAAACCTTAAAGGGAAGGATTATTGGGAGGATTTATAACGACAGATGATGGGGTCAGCGCAAATGCTGGTTCCTCCAGTGGTTAGTACCCAATCTGGAAACAACAAGTCCCTTAACCCACAAGCAAGGCTGAGCAAAGGCATTCAGGTCTTAGAAGGAAGCAGTGCAAAGCAAGAGGATGAAGGGAACAGAAGGAAAAAAAGGCTCAGAAGTGTAAGAATGAGAAAAAGCATGCAAAGAAATGAAAGAGTGCAGACAAGGAGGAAGGTAAGTTGGCAGTGAATGATGAGCAAATATTCTTGCAATGGTTATATAGTCAAAGATTTTTTAAGGATGAGGATGTAATTGAAAGTGACTCCTAGACTGCTGACTGCGGGTACACAAGTCAAGCGAGGTTATTGAAGCAGGAAGCAATGGACAATTGTTAGACATGTAGGGGCAAAGGGGTATCAAGTGGGCTAAGGCTAATTGTTTCAACCTTGGGGCCAGGGTAAGTGAAGGATCTGTCACAGTTAGGAGGTCACATTTTGGAACAGATTGAGTCACCACTAGGGCAGCAAAAGGGAAATGTGGATAGTCAAAAGGCACAGTCACAGGGAGATGGTAAGCAGTCAAAAGATAGGGGGCAAATGAGGGGTGCAGATCAGGAGGGGAACCATGGAACAGACACATTGGATTTATCACTTGGCTTCATTTGAGTGAGAAAGTCAAACAACAAATTGCAAGGGGGATTATGTGGATATATTTTATGTCGTCAATAGAGATAAAGAAGAAATGGTGAAGGATAAGGACAGACGTGCTCTATATCCAGTAGACAAAAGGAGGAAGGTACTGGAAAGACAGACATGGGAACATTGGCTGACTGGGTTTTCTGTATATGCAGAAAATTTTTGAGGGAGGAGTCCTAACAAAGCAAAGGGCATGTGGACACATTTCAATAGGGTGCCCACTATGCATTTTGCACAAGTAGGTCAAAAGTGATTGATATATGATGAAGATTATAGGAGGATGAGGGAGGCATACCCAGAAGGGCCATGGGCCTGGATTACCTTGGGTTGTTATGCTGTCTGGAGACAAGTTGGGGCTCAACAATAACAAATCGTGGGTTTCCAGTTAATCGAATTGAGAGTGGTTTTAATAAATATGAAGTGTCTGGATGTACCGGGATGATGGAAAATCAGCACTTTAGATCTGAAGGGGGATCTGGAAGGTGTTTCCAATAGAACCTTTGCAGAGATGAAATCATTTGCACTGCAAATGTCATTATCAATGCATGGCACATGGAAAGCAGAATCACCCAGCTAAGGCATGTTATGTCTCTCAGGCCCCAGAACAGAAACTGCTACATTCCCTAAGCTTTCAAAGGGAATGTAAGATCCCTTTCTGATGCCAGTAAGAAGGAATACTTTAAGTGAATGTCTGAAGGCTTACCCAGATAGGGAGGTGGCAGCCCTTTTTTGAATAGAGGTTTACTGCAGGGATTAGGGTAACAGTGAAGGGTAAGAAAAACAGTGGGTCACTAAGAATTAGAAATCAGTGAAAAAACTGGAAGCATGGAGACTAGCAGGCCAGTTTACTCATCCACTCAGATGAGCATTAAAGGTTTCACCTATAGTTGCAGTCCCAAAAAAAGAAACCAGGTGAATTTTGACTCCTCCATCACCTGGCCTACTCAGAGGTGAAATGATTACTTAAATGGCTTGGGGACTTCTGTGCATTATGCTTCATTTGATAAAGCAGTTAAAAAGTACAGGAGAAAGGGAGAGGGGCCTAAATGGCAAAAGTGGACATAGAGTCTGCCTTTAGGCTAGTACTCATTCCTCATAAAGACTAAGGGTGGATGTGCTTAGTTTTGAAGGGCAGTATTAACATGGATAAATGTATGCCAATGGGTTGTTTGGCTACCTGTGCCATGTCTGAAAAGTTTAGTGCCTTCTTACATTGGTTGGTGAGCAAACTGTGATTCTTGGGCATAGAGATTGGTAGCATAGAGGCTCTGTGTAGACCCCTGACAGACAAGGTATAAAAGCTGCTTTTAGCACTATGTCAAATGCTGGGGCAGAATAAGATGACAGTTAGGCAACTCCAGAAGCTCATAGGGTTGATGAATTTTGCATGCAGGGTATTTCAGGTAGAGCATTCATATGTGAGGTATCTGACTGACAAGGGATCAGGATGTACAAAGCTGCACCACCAAATTAGAATATCCCAAGACGCAAAGAAGAATTTGGGAGTCTGGTTTAGGTTTCTCACACCAATATTGGAGGAAAGTGCCATCCAACCCCAGTTTGAGGTGCTAATGGATGCCACAGGGGAAATAGGGTTTGGGCTTTATTTTTATTGGCAGTGGTTCAGTGCTTAATGGCCACTTAAAGTTAAGGACAGGGAGGGTACTTCGGTCATGGAGATGGAATTCTTCTCGGTTGTGGTAGCTTTGGAAATATGGAGGAAGTGGATAAGAAACAAGATGGTTCACCTTCCTCAGATACTAACAGTGTCGTCTATATATAGTGAACAATCAGCTGGGGGTAAAGGAGTGTGAAGCAGACTGCTAAGGCATTTTACTTTTAAATGCTTAACACTGAACGTGACAGTCAAGGCATAACACATATCGGGCATTGATGACTCATTGGCAGACTCCCTTTCTTGTTTACAGTGGCCCTGGTTCAGGTTCCTTTATCCGAATGTGAAACCAATCCCAGATCGAATGCCAGATCAATGTGGGCCTAATGGGCAAATGAGAGTGGTGCTAATGTGTAAATCCCTCAGTGGAAGAACAAGGATAAGGTATAATAACTTTTACAGAAATTTTTGCAGACTAGACTATCCCAAGGCTGGGAATCAGTATGGCTGATTCCACCAGACCAAATTAGAGCATATATTTTGATAATGAAGGAAAAAGGATGGTGTTTAGGGTTGGCAAGGAGTACATTGTCAGACATGAATTGGTTCCATCAAGCTGTATGGTGGGGTGATTAGCAAATTCATTTCAGGTTTGAACTATGTTTAAAGGTAGGGTGAGGCAATCACCTAAGATGCTAGAAAAGAGGTATTCCATAGGGCCATCAGTACTAAGGAAACTGTGAGTAGCCATCCCAAAGGTGTGCTCTGCATCATACGAAGTAGCTTTGTTTAGGGCAGCTTTTCTGTTGGCCTTTTATGGGGCCTTCAGATGGTCAGAGATCATTCAGCCAAATAAGAAGACAGATCAGCAGATGGTGTTACTACTGGTGCATGTACAAATGTCAGGAGAGGATACCAGGGTTTATATGGTTAAATCCAAAACAGATCAGGAAGTGAGGGGTCAGTTGGTGAGAGTATTCACCCTAACGGGGTTTATAGAGGAACTTGGCTGTAGTGTTGTTGGGATATCAAAATCAGAGGTGTATGCAAACTGGTCTGTTCTTTTGTCATGAGCAAGGGGACCTTCTTACTCAGTATCAAGTAAGGGCAGTTCTGTGGGAAGTGTTGAAGTTGAGTGGCTTGGACATAGATAGATACACATTCCACTATTTTCAGATGGGGCGGTATCATATGCACATAGAATGGGGGCATCAGAGGCTGACATCAAGAGGGTGGGCAGGTAGAAGTCCAATGCCTATAATGTTCCACTGTTTTTGGATAGGGGCAGCATCATATGCACACAGAAAGGGGGAATCCCAGGCTAATGTCAAGACGCTGGGCAGATGGATGTCCAATACCTATAAAGATTATGTTAGACGTGAACAGCTTTAATTGTGATTTTTGTGTTGCAGCTCACACATCATCCGATTGGAAGTACATTTGGCTAGTGGGTCATACATTTATATGATGGCTCCATCACTGACTCCAGGGCAGGTTGGAAACATCTCTGCAAAGGCATACTCAAGGACCTTGTGAAACATTGTGGTCTAAGGTGCCAGGCATGCAACAGCATCCACTTAGGGTGGTGTTGTAGCAAGCAGCTAGAGTAGACAAGCCTCCCCACACCCATTGTGCTGCATTTGGGTTAAAATGATATATGCCATTTTCTGATTCTAGATCTGGCTTGCTTTGTCAAACAGGAGCTAAACTATATGCACGAGTGCTGGTCACAGGCTTTTTTTTGTTGGTCAGAAGTGGTCCAGAGAAGGAAGTGGAGGATGGCTAAGTCCACTAGAGCTGGAGACAGGATGAGGCATAGAGTCAATAATACCATAGGCAAGTTATTAATGAGCTTGAAGAGGGTGTACATCTCTCACCCTGGTATTCCGGTCAGGTGGCTGGATAGATATGACAAAGACAGCTCATTTATCAGAGGAATGTATGTATGTCTTTCATGTAGAGGTACACATAGGTTTAGTTACAATGGGCCTGCATTTAGGGTGAAAGGAGATGTGCCTGGAGGAAAGGAGGAACAATCCTCCCTTCTGTTGCAGAAGGCAGGAAAGGTAAGGGAGACCATGCTACTTGTGTGTGTGTGTGTGTGGGGGGGGGTCTCTGGACTTTTTAGCTGGTCCTCCCACAGACCATACGGCCTCAAGGAGATATTGCAATATTTGCAGATTATAAGGTGACCCAGAGAAATTAAGTGATATTGTTATGTTGTGGGTAAGATGAACTGGAAGGGCCTGATAGTGAACGTGTTGTATTATTCTAGGGTGGGGGTAAAGAAATTGATCTCCCTGAAATTCCTGCATTGCATACATCTCAAAATAATTGGCTTCAATCGGCAAGGGTAATCGGTAGTAACTGGCAACAAACACATGGCTGCAGCCATTTAATCCATCTGATGCTTTTGTGTTCATTAATGCAATAATTGTGATGCTCAAGTTATATACAATATCATGAATTTCATCATGCAACGTGTCATTTATGGTATAGTATGTTACTGTTGCAAAAAGGATCTGCAGGTAAATTAATATTGGTCAATCAGTATGGTTAATATAATTGTCAGATTAGTAAGGGTCAAGGAGAGCTAAAACCAATCTTGGAAAAAAAAAACTGTTTTTTGATGCATCAAAGCTGAATGTGCTACCTTTGCAGGCACAGATAATGCTCCTCAAATGGAAGCATCATGAGTTGTATGAAAACATGGTGAAAAAATAAAGGGAAGGAAAGAGGAGAAAAGTTTATAAAGTAACTGAATGACAAGTGAACATTTGTTGGAGTTTGGGAGAAAACAAAAAGAAGAAAGATACAAGTATTTAAACTATAATGATAATCTGAGGGCAATCAAAGAGGAGGGAGATATGAAGACTGTGGTTGAAAAAGCTGAAAATACTTAATATTATTATGTTTCCCCAAGCTTCAATAAGTTTTTAAAAAAGCTGGTTGATAATGTTGGGTATATATTATGCCAGCGATACGGCATTACAGCGAATGCCGTTTCACCGACACATATTAAAAGAGGGAACCCCAGTTCACTGATTTTTTTCCCATGAAAAAAATCAGTGAACCAACATAACACAACATACCACTTAAAACATTACAAAGTGGAGGGCTTTGCTCCCCTCACACCCCAATGTGGGGGGCTGTGCCCCCCACATCCCTCCTAACTAAATATACCAACTCCGAGATCGCATTACAGTTGGGCAAAGGTCAATGTCATGGCTCAGGCCAAGTGATTTCTTTCCCTGGGAAAGAAATCACTGACCTGAGCTTTTGCTCTTTTCCAATTTCGGTCTATATGTGTCGGCGAAATGGCATTCGCTATAATGCTGTTTCGCTGACATGATATAGACCAGATAATGTTATCCCTCATTATTAAAAAATTCAAGATTTATTTCATCAGGCCTTATTGCTTTGTGCAGCTCAGCTTTTGTGCAGCTCAGCTTTGGCTTTCTTTTCTAACACTTTATTCTGTAAATAGATTTGTAACTTTGTTATCTTATTGTCTTCTACTGGCTAAGTCTGATAAATCACTCCTCTTTTTACTTCCTTTCTCAATACTGATCAGAAGCATTTGTCTAGCAGACCTACTTTTTCATAGTCCTTTTCTTCATACCTTCATGCATTTTATTCAGTTTTACTGTTTGTTCAGCAGTATATGTATACATTTATGCATTTATTTATTTATTTATTTATTTATTTATTTCATTTGTTAACTGGGTAGTGTCCGACTGGGCCAGGAGGTGTTTTCAGCGAAAACCTGGGGAGAAAAGCTCCACTAGATGAAACAATAAAACAATTAAGAAGTTAAGTACAATGCATATTATACAGGTGATACAGGCATAGCTAAGACACTAGTATACAACTACATTACAATATGGTTAAAGTTCAGATTTATACTTTTAAAGCACACAAATTTAGTTAACAGAATGACAGCATCTGGCTTGGGAGAACCAACAGAAATTAAAACGGTTACTGCTAATTGAGAATACAGTGTTTACAAGAGAGAATATGTTATTAAACAGATAGTTCTCCTATATTATTATTATTCTTGGTTGTCCAGTTGAGAGGAAAGGTATGAAAGAAGCTAGCAGTTAGATGAGTAGGTGAGAAATAGTAGGTTTAGGAGGATTTAAGAGTGAGTAATATTGTGGGAGGGAGGAAGGGTAAGGGGTGATATTAGCCTGGATTCATTTCATTCAGGTCTTCAGTTTTCAGATAGTGCTTCTTGCTTGTTTCTGTTTAATTAATATTATCCTATTTTTTTTATCTCAGGTTTTCTTTATGCTTTCCTCTAATGTTTGATGCCATCTCATTGTGCCAGCTTCTGTGTATATGTTGTCTTCTCCATGTTTTAGATTTGCAATTAATCTTCTTCTGTTTATGCCTCAGTTATTGCAATTAATATCACTCAGTGTTCTTAGATAGTTTAAATGTTTACTAATGGACCCTCTACATTTGCTACCTAAGATCTTTGTTCCTCTCTCAGATATAAATCATAAGCCCAGTATATAGGCATACATGATCGCAAGTGGATCCTCAATGAAGCCAAAGCCTCAAGATTTGCATATTTTTTATTCAAATATTTGTTGAACCCCAAAATAAATGCTTCCCTATCCTGGTCAACACTGCATACTATATGTATTTTTGTGCTTTACCTCACTGAATTCAGCAAACTGTGCAATGGTCATTTCAGAACTCAGACATACAGATTCAATGAAGACTGAGGACCCACTTGGATTGACAAAGGCCACTATTTCTTTGTGGTAAAACCACATCTAAAAGAGGTGCAGTATTACTACCACATTACATGTCTATAGTATGTTCTATCGCTGACTCCATTACTACTTTTTGCATTTGTGCAACAGTACCTCAGCTGGCTGATTAAAAGTTTGCAGCATTTTAGATATATAAAGAAACTTAAGCAGCTTTCACTGCATTTCATCAGGTACAGACTTTTAGGAAGGGGTTGACTATAGTATGTTAGACCATTATCATCTTGGTGTTAGGTGAGATAAGTTCAGTACACTGAAATTTTCAAACTTGACTTTTTTTGTACAGAAGAAAAAATATTCTTTCCATCAGAGGGTGGCTGTACCCTGAAAGAGGTTACCAGTGAGGATTAAGTTGGTTTCATTTTTATTCAACATTTTTAAACTTTCTATGACAACTTGACTGTTAATGTATGATCATACATTTATTGGTAATATCAATGGTTACAGTCTGCTTGTTTAGTCTGTTGCTGATTTAGACCTCATGAACACCTTACACTGAAACAGTGGCATGATGGTCTGTCTCTACTCTACAAGCAACACTAACACTGATGAATTACCTTTGATCTGACGCCTCAGAAGTGTAACTGAAATGGCTTTCTTATATACAATAATGTATGTCTTGTTTTTGACAATATTTAGTCTTACGAGCTATTAAAATTCATTCACATTTAGACATTTAACAATTTAGCTACTGTTATCTGTTTTGATTTCTATCTTATGACTGATAGCACTTATTCACTTCATTATCCTCACTTGAATTTAATCATAGTACAGTCATGTACTGTTCCTTATAGTACAATCATGTACTGTTCCTTGTAGTACAGTCTTGTACTGTACCTTTTATTACAGTCATGTACTGTTCTTGTAGTACAGTCATGTATTGTACTTTGCAGTACAGTGATGTATTGTACCTTGTAATACAGTCATGTACTGTTTCTTGTAGTACAGTCATGTATTGTACCTTGTAGTACAGTCATGTATTGTACCTTGTAGTACAGTGATGTATTGTACCATGTAGTACAGTCATGCAGTGTACCTTGTAGTACAGTCATGCAGTGTACCTTGTAATACAGTCATGTACTGCTCCTTGTAATACAGTCATGTATTGTACCTTGCAGTACAGTGATGTATTGTACCTTGTAGTAGTTATGTACTGTTCCTTGTAGTACAGTCATGTATTGTTCCTTGTAGTACAGTCATGTACTATTCCTTGTAATACAGTCATGTATTGTACCTTGTGGTACAGTCATGTATTGTACCTTGCAGTACAGTGATGTATTGTACCTTGTAGTACAGTCATGTACTGTTCCTTGTAGTATAGCCATGTTTTGTTCCCTATTGAATTTGGTGTCGAGCAAAGGATCCATTAAACCCATTCAAGATGATCTAGTTAGCTGTAAAAAAGGGATTAGAATGAAGAGGTCATTTAAACTGGAATGATGATCTTTTGTCATTAAGAAACCAAGAGCAGGTAGCTAGATGGTTATCAGGAAGATAGGAACAGCTTTCAGATTTTTGTCTTGACAAGTTTAATTTGGGGCTAGTTACATTTTAACCTCCAGGTAGGTTTGTGAACAGTGTCACCTTATAGGTCAAAGGAAAACTAGTTTACATATTTTTTTGTTCTATTTTGCCCTATTTTCTGCTATTCATCATCCCTCTCCCCACCAATCTGCCCATTTGTTTCCCCATCACAGGGGAGATAAGGTCATCCAGCAGGAGCCATCATTTAGGCAGCCATTGAGGTGGCTCTGTTATGCCCTACTACCATTTGTGCCTGCCCAGCCTATGGATGTGGTGTGCAATGTGTGTCAGTACTAAACCACCCCTCACTTCCTCAAGGGGGCTGCCCCCCTCAGGAGATACTTAGTAGTTATTTCCTCTGTCTGCACCAAGGAAATCAATCCACTTGTGTGTGTCTCTGCCAGTGTGCCCCCACCCCCACCCCATAGGATGCCCACCCCACCCCCACCGCATAGGATGGACGTGCTCATCCTTCCTCCCTGAACCATCAAACTCCTCAGCTGCTACCTTAGCCCAGGTGAAGAAACTTACCTGTTCAATGACAGAATGCAAACTAATTAGCAAACCTGGGAAACTGCTGGAAGGTTTCAGTAGGAAACAAAGCAAAACAGAGAACAGGTTAGAAATGATATGCAGAATAATCTGCAGCTCATATGTATTACATATGAAGTCAGCATTTGGAAAGTGTCACTAGTTCAGGAAACACCTAAAACATGGAGTACAACATAAGTGTGCTCAGCCACATTATTCATGTTTGTACCTAGGAGTAAGTTTGTGTCCAAAATATGTAGGAAGTCATCTTATACTTTGTATGATGTAGGCACACTAATACCACAAGTGCTAAAATTCATTTTGTGAGCTATTGAGTATCAGAGTTAAATGATGTTGCATGGGAGACAATAATGTCTTATGCCTTTTAGCAATTCTCTTGTACCAAATTTACTACATTAAAGGTATGTAGACCATGTTTAAGTAGATGTGATGGGTGGAGGGGTGACAGAGCAGTTCTCTTAACCCTTCCTGTAAGTTCAGCAACCAGAGTTCTCTCTCATTTTTCAGTGCAGCCCTCAACACTGGCAACCCCACTCAGTGATGACCATTGTACCCTTACTGACACACTCATTCTGGCTGTTAATAGGATATCCTGCCCACATCTTGCTTAACCCACGCATGTCTAAACACTAAGCTGTACCAGACATTCACAAAAAAAAAAAAAAAACATCATATTCTCACTGAAGAAATGCCACACTGGGCACCTTAATTACCAAATTATTATGTAAATGGGATGCATAATGATTTTGTTCAAGAACTGTGCACAGTGTTCAGAGCCAAACACAATGTAACGCTCTGGATACCCTCTGCATTACTAACCATGTAATACCCCTACAGATGACAGTGCTCTGGATTGCCTCTGCATTACTAACCATATAATACACCTACACATGGCAGTGCTCTGGATACCCACTGCATTACTAACCATATAATACCCCTGCACACGACAGTGCTCTGGATAGCCTCTGCATTACTAACCATATAATACACCTACACATGGCAGTGCTCTGGATACCCACTGCATTACTAACCATATAATACCCCTGACCATGACAGTGCTTTGGATACCCTCTGCATTACTAACCATATAATACCCCTACACATGACAGTGCACTGGATACCCTCTGCATTACTAACCATATAATACCCTGCACACGACAGTGCTCTGGATACCCACTGCATTACTAACCATATAATACCCCTACACATGACAGTGCTCTAGATACCCTCTGCATTACTAACCATATAATACTCCTGCACATGACAGTGCTCTGGATATCCTCTGCATTACTAATCATAAAACACCCCTACACATGACAGTGCTCTGGATACCCTCTGGATTACTATCCATATAATATCCCTGCACATGACAGTGCTCTGGATACCCGCTGCATTACTAACCATATAATACCCTGAACATGACCGTGCTCTGGATACCCTCTGCATTACTAACTATATAATACCCCTACACATGACAGTGCACTGGATACCCTCTGCATTACTAACCACATAATACCCCTGCACATGATAGTGCTCTGGATACCCGCTGCATTACTAACCATATAATACCCTGAACATGACCGTGCCCTGGATACCCTCTGCATTACTAACCACATAATACCCCTACACATGACAGTGCTCTAGATACCCTCTGCATTACTAACCATATAATACCCCTGCACATGACAGGGCTCTGGATATCCTCTGCATTACTAACCATATAATACCCCTACACATGACAGTGCTCTGGATACCCTCTGCATTACTAACCATATTATACCCCTACACATGACAGTGCTCTGGATACCCTCTGCATTTCTAACTATATAATACCCATGTACATGACAGTGCTCGGGATATCCTCTGCATTACTAACCATATAATATCCCTACACATGACAGTGCTCTGGATACCCTCTGCATTACTAACCATATAATACCCCTACACATGACAGTGCTCTGGATACCCTCTGCATTACTAACTATATAATACCCCTGCACAGGACAGTGCTCTGGATACCCTCTGCATTACTAACCATATAATACCCCTACACATGACAGTGCACTGGATACCCTTTGCATTACTAACTATATAATACCCCTACACATGACAGTGCTCTGGATACCCTCTGCATTACTAACCATATAATACCCCTGCACATGACAGTGCTCTGGATACCCGTTGCATTACTAGCCATATAATACCCTGAACATGACAGTGCTCTGGATACCCTCTGCATTACTAAACACATAATACCTCTACACATGACAGTGCTCTGGATACCCTCTGCATTACTAACCATGTAATACCCCTGCATATGACAGTGCTCCGGATACCCTCTGCATTACTAACCATATAATACTCCTGCACATGACAATGCTCTGGATACCCTCTGCATTACTTACCATATAATACCCCTGCACATGACAGTACTCTGGATACCCTCTGCATTACTAAGCATGTAATACCCCTACACATGACAGTGCTAGGCTTGCTCAAGCATCCTTCTGTTTTTCATTAAGTTCAGCCATTTATAACATAATTAAAACTGGATATGCAAATGAAGTTGAAACATAGCATTTTTAAATATACACTCTTGAAATACTGAATAACTGTGTCTGCAGTTCAGGAAGAATAAAAAGCATAGCCTGCATTCTACACAGATCCATTGTGGCACAAATCTTTTTTTTTTTACTAAATTCTTTGCAGTGACTTGTTTAGGTGTTTCATTTTCAGATTATAAAATCAGTGAACAGAAAAAAGATACACTTTTATCTCACTAGGATTGGCACCTAGCAAAACTGGGTGGGATTTACTCAACAATTGTTTCTCAGTTTCCACATTTAAGTATTGAGAAAGGAGAATTGGTTTTGGCTTGCAGTACTTGTTTTTAAATACACACCCTCTGGTATTTGCATCATATGCTGTTATTGAAAACTGCCAGGTATTGCATAATCCAGTGCATTCTTTCTGTGAAGCAATACTAAAATTCACATTGTGACCCAAAATATGTAACGTAGATTAGCTTCAACTCTCCTATGCCTTGCAGTATTTAAAGTAACACTTACTTTCTGTTGACCATGTTTACAGAGAAACAACCCTCAATATCTAAAGAAGAACCCTAAAGCAGTATTCTCACTATGTTCAGAATTAACAAACAAGGTGTCCTAGTTGCTGAATTTATACAGCTAATTTAAATAATAATTTAATAATTGTTATTTTAACAACTGTGCTTAATTTCCAGTGCTATACTTTATAAAACATCTACATTGAAAATAAAAGTATATGCACTATGGTTCTGAAATTTCAGCACTAATCTCAGTGCTATCCCTTTAAATTCTGGGGATAATATAAATGTTTATTTATTTATTTATTTGACATTTGTTTACTGGGAATGTCCGACTGGGCCAACACATGTCCCTTTTCAGTACAGGCCTGGGGAGAAAAGCTTCATAGTTACATGGTTTACACATAGTACTTATTAAAGTTTCATTTTCTTTACTATAATTGAAATTACAGAAATAAAAATGAAACAGATGCATATGTTATTACAATAGCAGATGTTACAGAGTACAATTGTATAAAACTGAATATCATTTAACACATTACATGATTTGAGTAGCATATGATTTACAAGCAGAATTTTTGTACTAAGACACATAACATACAGAAGTCGGAAACTGCAGATGTTAGGTAGGAAAGCGACAGAGAGAGAGTGAGAACACTGTACTGATAAGAGGAAGGAAATTAAACGAAAAAAGAATTAAGTATAAAAGAGGATGGGATTATGGGGTAGGAAGAAACAAAGTGTGATAGAGACCAAGATTAGAATTATGAGCAGCAGGTAAGATTAATTTGATGAGGGGGAAGGAGGTTGAAAGTAGGCTTACTTTAAAAGTGCATATATTAAGAGAAGTGAAAAAGAGAAAAGTGGGTAAGGAGTGGAGTGAGAGCAGATGGACGGTAGGGTCAGAGAGGAGATGACAGAAAGGAGATAGGGAAGTCTGAGAAAATTACTTTAGCCAGGATTATACCATGAGCATATCTGTGATTTGCTTAGGTGTTGTCTTAGAGAGTTTTTACAGGAAGACAGATTAGGAATTATTCTGGTGGTTAGAGGAAGAAAGTTCCAGACTTTTACACCTGAGTATGAGTATAGACTATTTTTTTCTTAGTGTAAAATACTTTATTACAGTGCAATACAAAGAAGGTCACAGGCCAACACATACAAAATGATCAACTCATCAAGTGACCACACATGTTAACCAAAAGTTCACAAATTAAAAAAAAAACAACAGAAAATAGCATTTTTGAAGGTGGGGCTGTACTCTTACAATCCCACTCCTTACACTGGCTCTGAGCTCACAGAAACATGAAGAAAGAAGAAGAGTTTGTAGTCTCTAATTCCACTTGCTTCCTCGTTTCTGTTCTTGCACAATCTCCAACTCAGGAAGCAAATGAGGAAGTCATTCTATTTGTAGACTTGGGCTGGCGATCAGAAGCAGTACTCGCAGATGGGGTGTTTGATGCTTGGACATGATTAGTTGGCATTTGTTGACTGGGTCTGCTGTCAGTGTCCTTTTCTCATATAGAGATGCACATCAAAAGCACACAAATGTGCTCTAGCCACAACTATAGGAGCCATACAGCTGTCCAGCTTAGAAACAAAATCAAAGGCACCATGTGGAACTAACACAGCCCTGCAAATTGAACAAGACCATTAATTTGATAAGGAGATTGAGGATTTCTCACAAATTATGCTGTAAAATTTGCCACAGCATGCCTCCTCTGAAGCAAACATCTTTTAGTTTCATTGCTGCAATCTATACATTTTGTGCTCAACTATTTGAGATGAACTGATAAGGCCTGATGACATAATCTTCTTTTTTTGTAAGTAACAGACCAGCTTTTGCACTTTCTGATTTTACCTTATCAGTAGATTCTTCAGCTCCAGCTTTACTACATTTAGTCTGAACTTTCTACAGCGATTTAAAAAAAAAAAACTATTCCAAAAGCATAGTGAGCATTTAAACCATATTATGAAAAAGACATTATTGCTGCATTGTGTAAACACTGATATGATTTTTGTGCCTATACATAAAACAAATTATTCTCTTACTTTACCTCAAAGAACAAGTTTCCATATGTTCCAAATGGACAGAGTAACATACACTGCACTGTCTTCAAAATACATCTTCTTATGCCCTTTTTACTCCTGTCCTGTTCAGTCCAGCCCTCCTGTCAGCAGTCCACATGCCATTTTTATCTTAATTACTTTTATCACCCTGATTAAACTCTTCTCATACGTGGCACCTGCAAAAAAAAAGTAATTTACTTTCTCCATCACTTTTGGATTTCTGTTTCAATATCTCTGTCCTATTCACAATCACTTTATTATTGATGGTCGCTTCCACTGTAGAGTTCTATGTCCTAGTGACAGTTTTTTTTTGTATATGCTATCATTAACAAATGTTGTAGTACCTTTACATGTCTTGATCTATCTAACTGTGAACTCCAGCTCAAGGACACCATTTCCTTATCTAAAATGTCATGTTCATTGAATAACCGATTTATGATATTTCACATTGTATATCTTCTTCTTTTGGCTTTTTCCCGGATAGGGGTCGCCACAGCGGATCACCTGACTGCTCATGATTGGCAGTGGAGTTTTTACGGTCTCGAGTTGCCAGCCCAGCGCCCAACATTCCACAGAAGGCATTCACATTGTATATCTAATATTATTACATTTTGAACAATTGTTCCTTTCTCTTTTGTGCATATTTAATATCCCTCATCTGCCTGGAACATTTTCTGCATTCTGTTAGGGGTATAAAACTATCCATGCAAGCATTCCCATGTAAAGATTCCAATCTTCTTCAGTCTGTTGCATATTATGATGCCTATATATTTCTGTCCACTGTTTTAAGCATTTCTCTTTTTCTAATGTTTTTTTCCACAGTCCCTCTTTATTTCTTCACTGTTATCTGGTAATTATCTTACAATACCTTCTATGTCCTACTTTTTTTTTCTATCTTAGCTGTTGGATCAATTACAAAAAATCTCACAATTTCCAGTGGTGCCTTTTTACCTCTTTTGTTATTCTGCCACCTGCTAAAATTCTCCACCAGACCTTGATAAAGCAACAAAAAAAATCTCCCTAATGTTAAGAACTCTTACTTGTTCCCATTTCACAATCTAACCTCTTATTTCCATCTATTCCAAATACACAGTTTTTTCCTATTTATTGCCCTTCAAATTTTCCTTCTTTGTTTGTATCTGCCATCCCAGTCTGCATAATATATTTTTGCCCAACTCCTTAATTTCTTGATGTTAAGGAGATACATTGTTATTTCTATAAGCATAGGGCAGGACATGTTTACTCTAATATTCTTTACCTACTTGTAATCATAATGTTAATCTGAGTACACCCCTTGAAAGCACACATTATGAATGCATAGTATTTTTCTGGAGCCCTGTCGAAATATTGGCACTCGTAACATCGAAACAGTTACAGTTTATCCACTTTACTGAATATTCCTCATATTCGATGACATACAACAGGTGCACGTGTGCATCCCTTTAATATCTCTGTAAGTCTGGCAGCTCGAGCCCTCTGTGTCCACTGGCAAGATCAGAGTTTGATTTTAATCATTTCTTTTTGCTAATGAAAAACAATATTTGATTCTTAACAAGTACATGATGCGATCTACATGGATGGTGCACAATTTGATCCTGATGGCAGGTCCAGCTCAATCTATATCTACTTTTTTTTCCATTAGTATTTTATTGTTTTGCGATCTATATTACTTACTTTCTGTATTTGACCCTCTGTTACATTCAAGCCATGCAAAGCCAGGATTTACAGACCTGTTTATTTCATTATCCGTCTTCCAATCTTATTTTCCTTTGTTATCCACTTCTTATCACTGAAACGCTATTCACTTCTTCCTTTTCTTGTTAAAATCTACAAACCAGCTCACACTAGCAATTTTACAAGCCTAACTATTTTACCTACATACTGTTGTTTCTACAGTGATACCACCCCATCCTTGCCCTCACCTTCCTTCTCCAATGGTGAGTTATGCTCTCACCTGGCCCTAATTTAATCTTTTTCTTTCACCCTCCCTTCCACTTCTTTGTAGTTCTCCATCTTACTATTAGCACTCATTGCCTCCCTTCTAAAAACATCTTGCATCTACCCCTACCCCTACCCCTTTCCAACTTTCTGTCTTTCCAATGTATATTAAGAGTTACAACGCTTTCCCTTAACACATGGTCTGTAAAAGAATGGGACCCTATTTGATTTATCTGTCACAATCCTCTTTTATCCATCCCCTCATTTGCATTCCAGTTCTCTGAGTCAGTTGCAGTCCAATAAATCCAACAATCACTTTTCATTTGTTATTTTTAGCTTACAATCTCTTTTTTAACTCCCAATAGCCCCTTCCAGGCCTGCTTCACACATTACCTCCGATCCTGTCCAAGAGAAGCTTTTAATGTATTTTGTGTTTTCTCTCTCAATTACCCTTATTATACACTTATAATACATGCACCCACTGCTATGCCCTTGAGCCCTTCTATCCATCCCCACATATGGGAAAAGATAAATGAATGAGGGAGAGAAACTGGAAATGAAAAGCCATCTTGATCACATATGTCCCACCTCTTACATTTCAATATTATATATATATATGCTATCTGTATTTCGTTGGGAGCAACAATCAACAGTCCCCAAAAGCACTGTCTGTCTTTCTTTTACATAGTCCCTTCACTCCGAGTCTTGGTGTTCTTCCAACAATGTCTGGCTGATAGTTCACTCCTTTTCCTTTAAACAGTCTCTCACCATCCTGGTGCTCACTTCCATCATTTTCCTCTTCTCAAGCACATGCTGCTGAAACAGTGCGAACAGTTTCAATGGCCATTCGTCCATCTCCTTTTCTTTGTGATGAATGTCTGTCAGTTCAGTCCCTTCCTTTCGA